>NC_068988.1:49618169-49623756 GCF_001194135.2 Octopus bimaculoides
GGCCCAGTGTTTAGGGCAGTAGACTCGCGGTCGTAGGATCGCGGTTTCGATTCCCAGACCGGGCTTTGTGAGTGTTTATTGAGCGAAAGCACCTAAAGTTCCACAAAGCTCCGGCAGGGGATGTCGGCGAACCCTACTGTACTCTTTCACCACAACTTTCTCTCACTCTTTCTTCCTGTTTTTGTTGTACCTGTATTCCAAAGGGCCAGCCTTGTCACACTCTGTGTCACGCTGAATCTCCCCCGAGAACTACGTTAAGGGTACACGTCTCTGTGGAGTGCTCAGCCACATGCACGTTAATTTCACGAGCAGGCTGTTCCGTTGATCGGATCAACTGGAACCCTCGTCGTCGTAACCGACGGAGTGCTAACCAACCAACACACAAACGTACATACACACAAATTTCGGGTTGTGCATTTGTTGACATACATATAAATGCCTGGCTGTCCGTAGCAGAGTACACAACACTTTTAAATATGGTAGAGTCTGAATCACGGGACAATGCAATGCATAAAGGGCACAATAAACAATGTTAGTACGAAACCAATCTTGGTGGTGGTTGTGGTGGTGGTGGTGGTGGTGGTGTTTATTCACACATACATACACACACATTCAGTGAACGAGAGAAAGAAAGAATGAGGAATATATTTTAGGGAGAGGAAGAAAAATGTTATATCTCCAAACTAACTGCGAATTCCCCCCAAAATAAAAGCTATATGTGCGCATGTTTATGTGCATTTTGATGGATGTATGTCTATGTCTCTCTGAATCTCTCTGTTCGATGTGCATTAGTTACAGAATAACACTTGGCTTCAGACATTCGATCCTGCAATCAATCATTGATACATTGTCAGCTGTAGCAGTGGAGACAACATTATGACACTGGCAACAATCAGATGGGCAATAAAACAAATAGTTTGCATTGAACGTTTGATTCACATTTGAATAATGGCTTTATCGTATGCATTGTAAGGTGGATCATCTCACAAATATCTTGCCAATATTTGTTTCAGCTGTCTGCAATTCTTTCCAACCAGAGATCTGTTTTGATATATTTTCTATCGTATATCAATTTTTAAGTGGTTAATTCGCTTTCTTGGGTCTCAGTATCTCAATATGTGGCCATGAGTTCCTATGTTTTTTTGAAGCGAATATCTCAAACTGTTGAAGAATGAATTTATATTAGATGCAGGACTTTAGAGCTATGCTTCATCTTAAAAACGAATGGAATACTAGAAACCGGGCGGCTTCGATAGTCCACGTGGCTGGTAAACCACTCACTGAAAGCTTTAGGCAAATAAGCGAAAATCACTGGGCCTAACCATCTGTTTTCCCTCCTCCTAATCCACTTCTATTCTTCATCCTCTTGCTCTGCTGCTGCTGCTGCTACTACTACTACTACTACTACTACTACTACTACTACTACTACTACTAGTGATACTACAGTAGTCTTCCCCAAGCTAAGATGAGAAGCTAGTCATATCTCTACTCATTATCCTTTTACGAAATAAAGTATAGTTTTGTATATTAATGTTCACGTTGTAATGTATTATGTGATATGATGGTATATAGTATATTGCAATATGTGATTTGATCCACGCTGATACTAATTTTTGTCCTTCAGGGCGAAGAACTCCTGCATTGAAGCTTCCACCTCCACTTGCTTGATAAATCATCGCACGCGCCGGAAGGGAGCCATGGAGCGGAACAAGTAATGATCCGAGTGAGTTAGGTCCGGGCTATATGTTGAGTGCGATATCAGTTCAATTCCCTCAAGTTCCTGGAGTTTATTCTGGGTCGTTCGAGCGGTATAAGGTCTTGCGTCGTCTTGCTTGCAGAAACGGTTTGCTTTCTGTTAACCGATGCCGGGTATTTTTGCCACATAATGGTATTCATCGGTGAGACGCTGAGCTCGCCTGATACTCCCCGAGTGCTACTCGATGGGTTTCCCTATATGACTTTAGCACGGCCTCAGAATCCATGGTTGCTTGATCAACGAGATTCTTGCAGCCTGAGTGAAATTTCTTGAACCATTTGATTACTGTACTATGACCAACTGCATCTTCACCTTCCACTGTTTTTTGGTTGCTTCCTCGGCGTTATGATCCAGTTCGAACTCGTAAAGGCTATGTTCTCGAATTGGACTATATTGTACTTTCTTGTGTGCAACTTTCAAATCACATGCGGTGTGAGCAATGCACAACGTGTTGGCGCACCTGCTAACACGACACTACAAACCGCAAAGGAAACCTTCCACAGCTTGGATTGCTTCGGTATATTACAGGTATTTACTTTTCAGACAAACTCTGGTTGTGACTGGAAGGCACAAGGAGCCGACATCCGTTTTAAATAATTAGAAGCATGTGACACCAAACAGCAAAGCCTCAACTTTCGATATGGTTCTTCAGCAGTAGTAGTAATAAACCCTTCTATAATGGGCATAACTACCACATATGCAAATATTGCAAAATTTTTGATTCGCCTTATTATTATTCTGGCACTTTTCATTTCCGTTGAGACTATGGGTGTGTCTCTTCTATTCCTTCAAAGTGGCACACAGTGGTAGGTGTTTTGGCAAGATATTGATAGGCATGTTTCTTCTCTTAATATTTATTAATGTAAACACTTGAAACCATACAGCAGCGCATTACATTCTTTCGACATCATCCAGCATGAATGCAATATGGCCGAATAGTTAAGACGGTCGCTTCACGATCACGAGGTGCTGGGTTCGGATCCAGCTGAAGTAGCCTCTTTGGAAAATGTCTTTATACCTAAACTAGTATTGTGAATAAATTCGGGTAGACAGAATCTGTTGGCCGGATCCTACCGGATATATATGTACATGTAAAACAAATTCTTGTCTCAGAATGACCCGCTGATATTATCCGAGAATTGTGTTAGGGGCCCACATGTCCATGGAATACTCCGTCATTTCTACATTAATTCAACGAGTAGGTAATTCAGTTGATCGAACAACCGAACACTGTCGGAATTGATGAAGATCCTTTTTTTGTTGTACATCACATAACCGCCATCCTTTTACATTACAATGATTGGAAGTCTAGTACAGTATAGAACAGTGGTTTTCAACCCCCTTTTATTTATGGACCCCTTTGATTCCTATATTACTCGGAAGTCCCCCTCAGAGTCATTCAATGTTTTAAAAAATCCTATTATATTTATATTATCAAATATTATTAGGAATTGTATTTTTAAAAAAATCAACATATTTTGTGTATTGTAGAAGTATAACTGAGGGGAAGGCCATACTGTTGCTAAGAGCTATGACACACACACAAGCATGCACACACACAAGCATACACACACACACAAGCATACACACACAAAAGCATACACACACACACAAGCATACACACACACAAGCATACGCACACACAAGCATACACATACACAAGCATACACATACACACATACACACATACACACACATGCACCCACACGTACAAATACGGACGCAAACGCATGCGCTCATATGGATAATATCATAGAAGAGAAGAATGGAGTAAAGGGAGCAAGAGCACACACGTAAACGAAAGGTGTCGCTGAAGAGGTCACAGATGTGTGACGAAAGATTTCCGGACAATGGGCATGGGTTAAAATAAATAAAATAAAAAAAAGAACAGTAATAAACGAGTGAAGAACAAATATATAGTGCGTGTGTTTATTTGGCAAAAAACAAATGTCCATCCCGAAATACAACAATAATTCATTGCCTACAAATTTTAACAGCAAAATTTTGTATGGACTCCCAACGGTCATATGGGCCCCGGTTGAGAAGCACTGATATATAGAGCAATGTAAATAATATAATTTGTCGAGTTTGGTGGGATTCATTTACAATACAAGGTCTGTGTGTTCGTGTCGTACTCTCGTAGACTCTCCTGTTGGCGTCACTCAGTAGGCAGCGAAGGTTCTGTCGCTGCTAGAGCTTCTGGCGGTGATGAATACGATGATTTAGCACTGTTGGTGGTAGAGAAGAAGGTGGAGGTATTGGTAGAAGTTTCAGTGGTGCCGATAGCTATCAAAGAGCTAATGTTGTAAATAATTGCTTTCCTTGTTTAATTCTTTTCAGCGCCTCTGTAATTTTCAATAAGAAACAAGTGGTATTTTGTTAGTGCTTGTTCTTCCGTGGAATCCCTATATTTTCTTCACACGCTGCTAGGATCATATTACCAATTTCTAAGTGGATTCTTCGCGCAATTTGTTTTCTTCTTCTTCTTCTTCTTCTTCTTCTTCTTCTTCTTCTTCTTCTTCTTCTTCTTCTTCTTCTTCTTCTTCTTCTTCTTCTTCTTCTTCTTGCTGTCGCTGTCTTTGTTGTTATTATTATTATTGTTATTATTATTTCTCTTTGATAGGTTGAGTGGAGAAGTTAAATACAATCCCTTTTTTTTCTCTCTTCTTTCAGTCGTTCTTTCATTAATACAATCTTCCTTCTCCCTCTTTTCATTTCTCCGTGTATTCGTATTCGTGCATGTGTGCGAGTGTATATGTGGATAGACGTGTATATCCCTGTATTTGTAAATGTGGAGATATTTTTTCAATATATTTATTTTTTTTCCTTAATGTTTTGGTTACAGTTATAGCATTCGCGTTATTATGTGGAATTCTTTTCTATCACCAATTTCAACGACCCTAGGCTATATTCCCTAAGCAAATTCCATGAAAATCAAGCTGACGAATAAATCACTCTACGGTTTTCTATTGCACTGCTTCGTATTGCGTCGTTTTGCATTGCATTTTCGTCGCTTTACATCGCATTGAACTGGTTTCCGTTCCACCAAATATCTTCTTGTATATTTTCCTTGTTTCATTGTTTTGCTTGTTTGAGGATATTAATTGTTTCTTTGTATATCCAGTGTTGAAAATCTCGACATGAATCTACTGTGTATTATGGTGGTTTTCTGCTCTGCCTAAGCACACACTAATCCTCTGCACACTTCCTTAAACATCACACCTACATTATATTCATGTAGCAAAATAATGTAGTACACTTCATCACAATAACCTGTGTCACATTAAGCTTACGGCCTTACAATGCAAAATCACACCTTAAAAATAACAACGTGAACGAAATATGCTAAAACGCAATAAATCACCACACTACCATTAAAAGCAGCTTTATACTTAGAGTATGTACTTACATAGCATTTTACTGTGCACTGCTCCTCAATAAACTGCCACAATGTCCCACACCATACAACACAGCAATACACTTATACACTTATACATTGTCTGTTCCAGTACTCGACACCACACAACTCTGCCACACTACACTATATCATGCAATGCATCGCATCACAATACACTAAGCCAATAAGCAAACCGCATCACAATACACACCTCAAACCAAACTGTACTACAATACGCCATACAAAGAAGTGCAGCACAATACACTGCACGACACAACAAACCGTAACTCAGTACATTATGCGTATAACAAAGTAAACCACGATGCGATACGCCACATTACGAACTACGTCACAATACAGTATACTATACATTATACCATACAACAAACTTCACCACAGTACACTACACCACACAACAAATCGAACTACAATAT
>NC_068988.1:49624551-49625612 GCF_001194135.2 Octopus bimaculoides
GCAACGTGAAATTAAGTATTTTGTTCGAGAAGACTAAACACAACCCGGTCTGGGAATCGAACTCACTGCCTCATGATTCTTACCCCGACGCCCAAACTATATGCAGTACACTGCACTGTAGAACATTACAAAGCTAGAGTACTTAACTAATCTACACTACAACAGATTTTGTCTTGCCATACTACAAACCAACCATAAAAAATCTCGCCCATTTTAAGCACAGTGCCACACTATGCGAAGGCAAAAGAGGGTGCCCTTACTTGATCGCTAACAGAAACAACTGACAAACGGATGGCTAATTTGGGTAGCCATTATCTAATTGATATTTGTTGTATTATTTTTGAACTACTTACTTTTTCCGAGAGATTACTGTTTTCTATTACTGTTATACAAAATTTAACCCGAACAAATTGCATATACATTTACACACAAACACGCACGCACGCACGCACGTACACACACACACACACACACACACAAACGTACATAGTGTGTATTTGTGTATGTATATACGTATGGACGTATATATGAACGTATGTTTGTGAGTGTGTTCGTGTGCGTGTGTGCGCGCGTGTATTTCTCTGTGTGTATGTATGTGTGTGTGTGTGTGTGTGTGTGTGTGTGTGTGTGTGTGTGTGTGTGTACATCTCAGTATCGTACATAATGTAAAATATACTGCGAAAAAGCAAACTGACAGCGGTATTCGTACCGAGATAAAATCTTTGAGGAGCAAGGTAGTGTTAAAAGCACAGTATATATCACAGTCAGACGAAAAGCAAACTTCCAGCGACTAGTGAAAGCGTTCCGTGTATTTCTACCTCATTGAGCATTATCGATAGACTGTACTCACAGCCAACCACTTGCCAAAACGAAATTTTGTTACCACTGATATATGAAAATAGTGAATAATCAATCTCCGGTCTAGCAAAAGCCACCTGGCTGAATGAAAATCCTATATACATAAAGGCACACTCACACATAGATACACACACACATGTACACACATTCATATACATACGCATACACGCACACACACAGAGAATTAACATTGCTTATATATA
>NC_068988.1:49625712-49626070 GCF_001194135.2 Octopus bimaculoides
ACCTGTCCTCGTCTGTTGTCATTATTTGTATATTCTCCCATATATATATACACACACACACAAAGACAGAATGAGCGAGAGAGAGTTTCACACACATATACACACGTGTTTGTGCGTGTGTATGTATGTATATATGTATGTATATAGATTGGCAGATGTGTAAACACACGAATGCATGCTCACCGATGCATACACACAAACTGATATGCGTGTGTGTATGTGTGTGCTTATATGTCCATGCATTGGGTGTATAATTATAAATGTGTATATATATATATATATATATATATATATATATATAAAATATATAGTTTTAGGGAAAATAATTTTGTCCCTAATATTATTATATATATATATA
>NC_068988.1:49626518-49628482 GCF_001194135.2 Octopus bimaculoides
ATTTTTACAAAAACAAGACAGATTCCCTAAATAAAGTACAAAATACATAATATAGAATAAAATATTTTCTATTGAAAATAACATCAAGGTCTCACTATGTAATGCTTTCCAAACTGTAGACGAAAAAAAAAAATGGATGTTTGTCGAGCATATTGACAATCTGTGTATATAAACGTTATGAAGTGCTAGGTGCAACGGTTGGAATAGAATTATCGATGCAAAATAATGAAGATCCAGAATATGGTTGTATTAAATGCATGATTTATGGCAGGAGATATGAGATATGAGATATGGAAATAAGAACGGTAGATGTGAGAATTGAGTATTTGTTTATAGGATATGGTTAATGCATGTGAGTTTGAGCGTATGATACTAATGGTTTACGTGATATGAAAACAGATTTTAAATTAGAAAAGAAGACTATGTATAATATAAAATTTTATTTATAATAACTAGAATTAGAAAACACAGAAGATAGTTGATATTACTAATTCATTGTATAATTGTAAAAATTCAAGAGATAAACAACCAATATGAACTTTGAATTATTTAGCTGTAAGCAATGTATTCCTTCAGTAATTTATGTCAATATTCACATGATAAATAAAGCTATTCCTAAGAAAAGAAGATATATCCTTCCAAAAAGAAGTGGCTGCGATTCTTAGAAGCTTGCAACTGCGTAGTGTTGGGTTCAGTCTTACTATATGGTACCTTGCTGAAGTGTCTCCTTCCATAGCCCCGGGCCGAGCAAAGCATTGTGATAGAATTTGGCAGATGGAAATTGAAAGTAGCCTGTTCTATGTCTATACATACATACATACATACATACATACATACACGCATATTCGAGGGGGCACTGAAAATTTTCTAGCCTTATGGATATCATGAAAGACCTGGTTGAAGGCCCAACCCTCTAGCTTCATTTACAGGGCCTAGAAAAGTTGAAGGCCCAATGCAATAAGTGTGCGAATCTGATAGGTGAATGTGTTGAATAAAATCATAATTAACTGAACCTCATGTATTTTCTTTCACCCAAAGCAAGACCTTTCCAGCCACCACCACCCCGTATGTATGTATGTATGTACGTATGTATGTATGTATGTATGTATGTATGCATGCATGTATGTATGTATGTAAGTGTGTATGTATGTATGTATGTATGTATGTATGTATGTATGTGTATATGTGTATACATATAGATGTAGGTATGTACATATATGTATGGATATATGCATATATATTTATATACATTATTTATGTTATTAAATGATCGAACGCCACGCACTGTCTCCAAGTAAGTTTTATCTTAATAATTTCTACTGCGCACTCTACTACTATTACTATCACTTCCCTGTCTATCTCTCTCCCTCTCTTGTTCTTCATCCTTTCTGTTTCTCTCAACCCTCTCCTATTCTTCTCTTCCTTTCAACGTTCCCTCTCTCTCACTCCTCCTCCTTGACCCTCTCGTCGCTGACACGTGACGAAAGGGATTCTTTCTACTTCCTGCCTTCCTATAGAGAAGACGTGAATTTTTTTGTCTCATTCACATCTAACTTCGCGTTCAAAATAATAATTTTTCTATCGTCTTGGCCTAACAGCCCTTACCGTTTGTTTTCCCCGTTCTGTCTTGTTTTTACTGTCTTGTTCTCACTGTCTTGTTCTCACTGTCCTGTTCTAGTTTACACGTTCACCCTCCGCAAAAAATTCCAAAGTTTATTTAATTTGCTTGCGGGAAGGACTGTTCCAACGAAGTCGCGTATTGTCGTTGCCTTCGAAACGCGAAGTAGATGGAACAGGGACAACTGAAGAAGGGAAATATTCTTTATGCTGCATGTCTCGTTTCTCTGTTTTTTTCGTTGTTCGAAAAAAAAGTTCGTTTTCTGTCTTCGTCTTTATGTTTTCGTTTCTCATTGTCTTTAACGTTTTTTGTGATGTCCTGTACTCATATATGCTTGTATGTATAC
>NC_068988.1:49628492-49633344 GCF_001194135.2 Octopus bimaculoides
TCTTTGCCGCCGCTTGACAACTGGTGTTGGTGCGTTCACGACCCTGTAATTTATCGTTTCAGCAAAAAAAGACCGATAGAATAAGTACCAGGCTTTAAAAAAAATAAGTCATGGGGACGATTTGCTTGACTAAAACCCTTCAAGACGGTGTTCCAGCATGGCCGCAGTATAACGACTGAAATAAGTAAAAGATAGAAGATTAAAAAAAAAGAAAGATAACGATTACATTAAACGGTTAGAAAACACCACATATGTTCAATACACACATAAAACGAGAGTACATTTCAACATATCGGAAAGACTCATTTAATCATAACAGCTTTTGCAATTCAACAACGATCTATCATACAATTTCCACAAAATAATAATTGATAAACCCATTGCAGAATAGTAACATTTCATACGTTCACATAATTATTTAACTTTAAACTGTATTAACACCCCGTCATCAATTAAATTATTTAATTATCTAACTTGCAATTTACTATTTCCATTTAAATCATGAAATTATTGTTTCATTTAAAGAATTTTTTTTATTTGACTGTAATTAACTGTTTTACAACTTGTTCTTCAACAGGTTCTAATTGAACAGATTACAAGTTTCAAACCCAATTTCTATACGACAATATAAAAAAAAAAATTGTATTTTATTGTATCTTTATTTTAATTCACTTCAATTTTATTCCATGATAATTTATATTATAATTCATACGCCAATGTATTCACTTTCTCACAATGTCTCTTAAATTGACATCTTATGTTTTCTTAATATTGTATTTGATTAGATAATACGATTGTTTTAACATAATCCAAAATTGTCATCATTAACAACATGCAATTTGCATACATCCATATTTATGTGATGCAGCTCCGCTAACAAAAATTCCATTTAAAGTTATGCATGTTGTATATTTATGAATAGAAGTTTTGCAGGGTGGAATGCAAACAAATAATGATAGAATTCGATCAAATATATTTATTTTCAGACTGCTTTTAATATCTACATTTACATATCTAAAGATATGTATGTTAAATATTATTTCATTGAATCTGTTTGTAAGTTAAAGCTTTTAATATATGAAAATTAAAACAGTTATACAAAATTTATCTAATCACGTGAACTTTAATCTATATGAATGTATATATATAGAATCTCCCCAAATGATAACACATAAGTAGATTTCCAAAACTTACAGTCTGCAATTCCCCAATTATATATTTCCACCACTAGACGACCGACGTCCATTACATTCAGTAATTGCGTACAGATGTTGTTTTTTCTCAAAATATATTGCGCTTCATAGTATTTCTTGGAATAAAATTAACAGAAACAAAAACATTTTCTCCATTAAACAAAACAGTCCTTATACCGTAAGTGACTTGTTGTTTTGCCATGGACACTGTAATAAACTGAATAATGACATACATACATACATACATACATACATACATACACACACACACATACACACATACCTACAAACAAACAAACATGTATGCATACATACATGCATGCATACATACATACATACATACATACATACATACAATTCATTTCAGTGAATGACTGTTTTAAGAAGCCATTGTTTTTTTGTTTTGGCTTTTTTATTGTTGTTGTTGGTTTTTTTTTAATAGTTTCATTGTGTAAATAAAAGAAATTAAAGCAATATTATAGTGCATTATTAACCTGAGATTTGGTATATTTCATGTCGTAATTTAATTAGTTATATTAATTTTAATGATAAGGACAATCATTTTCTAAGTTATTGCTTTCCTTATGAAAGCCAAAAATTTTATTAAAATTTCTTGGCTTAAATTATCATGTATAGCCGTTGTCACATAATTGTAAATCTAGCTTGTAAATGTTTGAAGAATATAAAGCTTTTGATTTTCATTTTTTCTGCAGATGCATTTTGCAATGATTCTTCACGAGGAAAATCCTTTTGTTGGCAATTTTTTAGAAGTTCATCTCTTTGTCCTGGGCGTAGGAAGATAAAGAAAATTGCAAAACTTCGAAACACGTCAGCAAAAAATACATGTACTAGCATTGCTAGTAAAACCAAATAGTCTCAATGAAAACCGAGAAATATAGACTTGTATTTCTGGAAACTTTATTCTTTGATCTGACAATTTAATCACAGATATTTTATTATGTATAAAATACAAGTAGACATGGGGTTCGTCTGTGTTCCGCATAGGCTATGGATGAATCCGTTTGAATATTAAGTTAGTTGAAATAATGTAACTGAAGCAGTAAAAACGAATCACAGAACACAACACAGCTTCAACAATGAAGTTTGAACTTATTATCAGTGAGCCAGCAGTCGGCCATTTTGTTTCAACACATATTGTTTTAATAATAAGTACTTATTATTTTAGCGTTGGGCCAAATAGTTACAAGTATTCCATCATATCCCTTGACGTTGCGAATTCACATCTCATTAGAGTCCACCGTAGCCAATTTACCTTTCCGAGGTCAATAAAGTAAGTACAGGGATCGATATATTGGATTATAGCCTGGCGATGATCTTAGTTCAAGAATTAAAAGTCATGAAAGCATAAAGGAATATGAGAATATTCAATTCCTATGAAGGGTGGGTCGAAAATGTTCAGTTGGAGGCCAGTAGGAATGAATCTCTAAGAATATTGTACTAGTGCAAAATATTTAGCAAACCACATTGACGTTCGGGACAAATCGATCCGTAGTCCTTAATGAACTCAATCATAGAAACACAAATAAAACAAACACAGGTTAAGAAAACCGTTTGAAGGAGTTAGAAACGGAAGGCTCTAAAGGTCACAAAACATCTGATGTTCATTCTACTTTGTTTATAGACATTCCCTTTAATTAATATTCTGTCAACATTGTTGCCTATCATTTTCTCGCTGACTTTCTCAACATCTCTATTTCTTTTCTTATGATCTCTCTCTCTCTCTCTCTCTCTCTCTCTCTCTCTCTCTCTCTCTCTCTCTCTCTCTCTCTCTCTCTCTCTCTCTCTCCCGTCTCTCCGCATCTCTGTCTGTTATTTTTCTTGGGTCTGTTTAAGGATCAATTGGTTCAGCTTTTTCTAACTATTTGTCTTTCATTCTACATTGACTTATTTATAATACACATACATACATACACACATACATATGTATACGTATATATTTATACATGTATGTATGTATATATAGCTAGACAGACAGACAGACAGACAGACAGACACACAGATACACAGATAGATAGATAGATAGATAGATAGATAGATAGATAGATAGATAGATAGATAGATATACAGACAGACAATCTGACTGACTGGCAGAAACACAGGTAAGCAGAGAGAAAGAGACAGACACACAACCAGACAGACAAACAGGTAGATATACAGATAGATAGATGGATAGATAGATAGATAGATAGATAGATAGATACATACATACATACATACATACATACATACATACATACATAAGCTGATACGTAGGTATGTGTACCTATTTGTTGGTGAGTGAAAAGTAAAACGAAACACTTAATTTCAAAGGCAAGGCAAGTCAGCCTTTCACTAACTTCTAAAACTGGATAGAATTACGCGCTTTGTTTTTGTAGCATATAGCAAAATCTAACTTCTCCGTTCCCTCTTAAGCTTTGATTTATATACGCACTTAATGCCATTTAAATAATTATATATATGTATGTATGTATGTATGTATGTATGTATGTATGTATGTACGTATGTGCGTGTGTGATTATGTATGTATGTATGTGTGTGCGTGTATGTGTGCGTGTATATGTGTGTGTGTGTGTGTGTGTGTGTGTGTGTATGTATGTATACAGATATATACATATGCATATAAAAATGTATTTATACACACACATACACACACACACACACACACACACACACACACACCAGACTAAAGTATACACATGAAAAACACCATACCACTATATCTTTACATATATATGCATGCTGCCCATGTGTGTGTGTGTGTGTGTGTGTGTGTGTGTGTGTGTGTGTGTGTGTGTGTTCAAATATGAAATTATATAGAAAAAGAGAGAGAAAATTATATACAAAAAGAGAAAGTTGGATAGCCAGAAACAGACAGACAGACAGACAGACACATAAATAGATAGAGAGAAAGAGAGAGAGAGAGAGAGAGGGGAGAAGGAGGGAAGGAGAGAGAGAGAAAAAGAGATTATTTAGCATGCATTTTACATATACGTGAATATATATGTCTTGAATATTTGTGTGTTTATATATATGCGGAATATTGTGTGTATGGGTTCGCATGAGTTTTGTGAGTACAAGAATATATATTTTAATTACAAAACCAAGGAAAAGAAAAGTGAAGAAATCTTCCACATCGGCATCTGAAACGAAATTCTTTGATAAAGGTGTCAGGGTGCGAGTATAAAAATGAATTCAAAGGCATACAAACATTTTTATCTTTGTGTTTAATTTATACACACAAAAATAGAGAGTGAGAAAATGAAAGGTCATTTTATATTTGTGTAACTTCACATACGCGCATATACACACACATGCACGCATATACGCAGAAATACACCTCATGTAGCCACATACGTACAAGTACACGTCTGTGTAGCCGCATACGCACAAATACACACACATACGCGCTCACACACACACAAACGAATTCATACCAATTCTTTAACAAATGTTAGGAATAGGTATTCATCTAAGGGACATGAAACAAGAGCAAATAGGCCTCTTAGGGACATATGCCAATAATAAGAAATTGGTAGGGCTCTTCAGTTACCGGCTACTATACACATACACACACAAACACGCGCGCGCGTATGTATATATATATATATATATAATATATATATATATATATATATATA
>NC_068988.1:49634059-49641554 GCF_001194135.2 Octopus bimaculoides
CCATGGAAAACAAACCTCACCCAGCTATTCTGATTATATGTCTGTGCACACGTTTGAATGTGGTGTGTGCCAGAGGGTTTGCAAATCCAATGGGGGTCTTAAAAGACATGTTAGGATCCACAATGAGCAGAACTTACTTGCAGGTATTGGTAGTGCAAATCAGAGGTGCAATCTGTGTGGGTGTTTTTTCAAAACACTGTCTGGTTTAAAAAGCCACATCAGACGCCATGAAAGGGCTAAGGTGTAGGTGCAGGAGGTGGTCAAACTCTGTTTAAGGAGTAGACAACCACCATATATATATATATATATATATGCATACATACATACCTATGCATACATTATGTATATATATTATATTCAAATTGTGTATTATTATATAAACACACACACACACACATATATATGTATATATATATGTATACAGATAGATATATAGAAAGAGAGAGGTATATGTAGGTGTGTATGCGTGAGTGTGTATGTGGATATATATAATTATTCGTATATACAATTATATATATACTCCAAAGATATATATATATGTATGTAGCATTGTTTCCAGTTACACCTTATTTGAATTAGCGTTATTTTTTAAAGAACTTAATGACAAAAAAAATCCCATAATTTCAGTCGATTTACCCGACTTTACGTCGCTTTCAGCAAACATATTTCATAGCATAAAATTGCAACAAAAACAATTTAAAATTATACTCAAATGGAGAATCAAATAAAATAGATGTGATAATATCTACAGATCATTTCAGACAGCTGTGAGCTAATAAATGTTTCTGGGTGAATTTTGTGCTACGTCGTATTTCGATTTAAGATGTATGTTTTGGAACCATTACCGTCATAAGTTGAGGTGTGTTCGTAAATGTGTGTTACATATATATGAGGATAGAATCATTAAAATTAATGAATTTTATCAGTTGCCAGCATATAAAATCCTTTTAGGTAAAATACATATATAGAGATATATATAATATTGTATAGGGTACAATTATACTTAAGGGCACAAGAGTTATTATACCTAAGGTTTTTTATATGCTGGCCATTGATATAATAAAATTAATGATTTTATCTCTAATTATGTTTCAAATATAACCAGTCTGCTTTTCCCACTTCCAGACTGTGTAACTATTTGTGGAGTGAATATTTGAAGCGGTAGGACGTATTCGGCGTCTTCTTTCACCATACAGGCATAATAACTTTTGTACCTTATACAATTATCTCTCTAGCTGTTATCACCAAGGTGTTACAGGGCAAAATGTATATGCTGCCTCCAGAACAATCTCTACATTAGCCAGATATCTAACAACGTTTTTAAGTAGAATAACAATTCAACTGAAAAATGACGCCTTACGGAGCCGTTGTTTAGACTGCAATAAACCCATACTCTAATATTTTTATTTTGATGCTTGTTGCTCCATGTTCAGTGTAATTAACAACAATAGTCTTAATTAGAAATCTTTGAATTATTACACTCAATCCGGATATAAAATTACTCAAAACAAATAAAGTCATTTACTATTTATCATTTACTTGTTTCAGTCTTTAGGCTGCGGCCATACTGGACCACAGCCTGGAATGGTTTACTAGGACAAATCGACCATAGGATTTATTCTGGTAAACTGCTAACCAATACCGGTTGTCAAACAGTTGTAAGGAACAAAAACAACATAGATGCACACACACGTGTGTGTGTGTGTGTGTGCACGCTTAAGTGTCAGCCTACCAAATTCCCTTGCAATTGTTGCCCAAGATGCTAAGTGGGTTTAGAAATGGGAGCAGTTTTCTCAGTCAGCACTGTTGCGAATGCTAGCTAACAGACTGCTTAGAAGTGGACAGTTTCGCGGGAAGTAAACTTGTCTATACCAACTCAAATTTCAGAGATTCTTTTTAGTCGCGAAGTATCATACAGTCAGTTCAAGAATGGAGGTGATGTGCGTAAGGCCAAGTCAAAGTAGAATTCTCCTGGAACTATTTCCGTAGCAGAAGATTTTCTCCAGTCCGAATGCAATGGAACGTGTTAAATTTTACTTTACATGAATACATTTAATTCGGCGCTGTTTCATGTTATTTTATGTATAAAATGTGTGAGCGTGTGTGTCCGCGCGCGCTTATGTGTGGGTGTGTATTTGTATGTGTGTGTGTTTGTGTTTGTGTGCACGGACGTGAATGTGTGTATCTTTGTGTTTATGTGTGTGTGTGTGTGTGTGTGTGTGTGTGTGTGCATGTAAAGAGAAAGAGATAGAGAGAGAGAGAGACAGACAGACAGACAGAGACAGACAGACAGACAGACAGACAGACAAAAGCTGTAAACTTTCGAAATGATGGCATTCAGAATAACAGAAAGCCCATGGTAACTGCACTTCTGAAAATTGACACACAGGAAAGAAATCTGCCGCCAGTGTGTTAGATTGTTTACGGCCGCTGTCACCTTTTGTGAAAGTTAACGCCGTGCAGCCATGTGGAAGGCCTTGTGCTATATTTTATACATTTTATTTTTTGTGTGTTATAAGCACTATCCCGATGCCTGATGTTTGTGAGAATAAGAAACATAAGAGAACATGAAAATTTTGTGATAAGCTAAATATCAAGAAGTAAACGTAACAAGGTAAAAGCAGAAATGTGTTAACGACAAAATAAACATTGGATCGTCGACTTTATACGACATTAAGAACGCTAAACAAAAGATTTTGGATTTTAATGGATGTTCTGCGTCTAACCATAAAATAGCACACAGGAAAATGGCATAAACGAAAATGCAAAAATGTTGATAAAATATTGCACGAGTAGTTTTTATTGAAGCGTTCGGAGGGTATAGCTATATCTGGGTCTTTGATTTTAGGCAAAGCCAAATATTTTAAAGAGAAAGTGGATTTAGAGACCTTAATAGTTTTCTCGGATGGTTGGCTGAGCAGATTTAAGATACATCATGGAATAAGAAAACTGGATATTACCGATGAAACCGAGCTTTACTGGAAATGTTTGCCAACGAATTACATTGCCAAAATCCAACGAAGCAAATACTGTTGGTTTTAAGTTTAATAAAGACTGAATGAGCTCTCGCTAGCGGAAATACATCTGGTTAATACGGAATTTTTTTTTTTTTAATTGGTGACAAAATGTGAGCTAAGATAAATGACTCATGCGGACCATTGGATAGTGGTGATGGAATGAAGGCTGGGTCAAAAGCAGTCTTAATTAATTTACTTTTTACGTTATAATTAGAGAAAGAGAACGAGAAAAAATCTATAATGATAATAAGTAGCGATTCTGATTGAAACAAAAGGGAGAAAATTTCAAGAAATTACGTAGTTATTTCTCAGAAAATTTCCCTTTCATGCTTAGAGAATATCTTGATCTAATCTGGCTTTATTAGAGCTCATCAACAAAGTATAATTTCCGCAAAGTTACTTTGATCAATGAACAGAGATTCAACGAGTAATACAAGATTTACATAGAATAATGGGCTGTATATTTTGCATATTTTTTAAACGTATGCTAAGAAAAATATATCAAATTTTCAATGGCATAAATTTGTATAATTAAAGTAAACACTGATGTACTGAATGACAATGTCAAAAATTCCTAATGACTTGCAATGAGCATCTTACTTAATTGAAATGTACCCTTAGTTGAAGAAAAATTTTCCAAATCTAAAGAGGATATAAAATTTTCTGCGCAAAATCACAAATAGTCTCCCTTTTATGTTTGCTAACAATTACTACTAGTTTTTTGTTTTGTTGTTTTTTTTTCTCCAATGAGAGGCAACTTTCAGTGATTAAGAATGTTTAGAAAAACCTCTTTTGTATCACAGTTTATGTAAATGTCTTTGTGATTTAAAAATTTCCTCATCTCAAAACCTCGAAGTAAATAATGCACTTGCCAATCCGTTTTAATACCTGAACGATGCATAGCTGAATAAACCCCTTTTTCCAAATTGGTTTACTCACGAATTTGCGCCTGCAGTTTATCTTAATTTAAGTAATATGGGTATGCCTTCAGACAGTAAACGTTTCGTACTTCTTGACAACTGTAGGGTCCAATGCTAAGCTAGTTTCAGAACTAGGTAATATTTCTTTGTATTTTTATTTTAATTCTCTCATGCAGACAATAAACCAGAAAATTATCCACAATTTTCAAATGTCACTATAGAATATAATTTTACGAGGCAATTAATCAATAGCAAAGTGTCTGTCTCTGACTTTCAATTCCAATTTACAATTAAGGCTGCGCCATTTACATCTGCTATTGCGTGGACTTCTATTAAACATGTCACCGTCTTGAAAGCAGAGTGAACATTTCAGACTATTTTCATGTTTCAGGATTTAATTTCTGGTGATGAAGATGAAGTGGATTTTGATGGTTTTAATGTTAGGTAGAGGACAAACGAAATAATACAAGTTCATAAAAGATTCATAACACAGAGGATGCTTTCGACGAGTGCACTACATTTAGCCATACTGAGTGAGCCAAAACTTCTTTTGGTCAAGAGATTCTCAACAGTGTTTGTAATTATGAGAGCTGAAGTGCAATAATTTGCTCAGACGAAGATGGCGAGGAAAATTTAACGAATCCTTCACACAATGGAATCCGGGAAAAGATTGTATCCAAAACAATGAATCCATTCATTTCGTGTTTGAGGGCTCGACAAGAAATCGGGAATACTCTGGAAAAGCAGGATCCGGAATCAGCCTGTTTTTCTCTAGGTTTTATGTTTGAAAAGAAATACTCGTACAAATTTTCTAATTGTGTAAAGTATATACATGTATGTGGTAACGATAACAACATGCCAGTAGCAAAGGGTTTCATCTTCCATAGCCTGTCCAGTCGACTCTTCAGTAGGTGACCAATACATAACTTATAATGTTTTAAAAGTCATTTTTCATGTCGAAATTAACTAAACTTACTTTTCAGGATGACGTTGATTAGTAGAGATTTTGACTAGGGAGAGATTGGTGGAGAATTTTTCGAGTTAAAGGAATTTTACGCGCGGCTTGCAACTGACTTAGTGATATCTGTATTTCTCATTTTATACCTTGATTCTCAATTAAATTCAGAGAGTGCCACACTATTCATTATTATGTTGATATCAGAATCAGCTGTTGTATACTACACGAGACTCTTAGATGGAGGTTCTTTATTATTGGGAGCTGTTGATGTACATTATCAATCGTTGTGTCAGTGAGAGAGGTATAGATTTTTTCGATCAAATTACTGTGCACTATAATCCTTCGGCAATTTGCTTTAGGGTTGCTTTGCTGCCTTTGAAGAAGAGTTTACAACTACAGTTGCAGCTCACCACCATTCTGTTTTTATTGAACATCCGATGGAATTTCTAACAATTCAGAAAATACTTCTTAACAAGAAATAGGAAGCATCTGGTTTTTACATTGATGATATAAGATAGCATACATCATATTGTATTCCTATTTCTAACGCATTTTTAATGGCTTCATGCTGTTCCTCGTTAACAATATTTCGTCGTTTTTTATTGTACTCAGCAGCCCAATTGAAGTAGTGTCGACCGAGAATAGCATAGTTATTGTTTTGTGTATGTATTTGGAGAAGCATCAATCTCATCTTTCTCAGATGGTCTTCGAAGGCCACGGGCACCGTCCCTTTCTCTAGACACAGTAAAGAAATAAAATATGATTGGCCTGATTGTAAACGCTTATCTGTTATGTACCAATATCTCACTTCACACTATCTCATTTATAATTGATTCACTATAGGAATATAATTTCTCTGGGAAAATATTTTCTGTAGATTAGTATTTCTATTATCATGGTAACTACTGGGACATGTGGACATCCTATATATACATATAAATTCTCTTTTATTACAATAATTTTATGCATCTTCATAACATTGTTTCGGTACATAGCTTTCATTCATTGTATCATTTCATTCTTTTTCTTGTTGCATCGTCTTCGATTTCCTTCTTCAGGGAAGGCTGTTTAAATGTGCGAATAAAATTTGTAGTGCAAAACATTTGCAAATATTTATGAAGATAACAAAAGGTAATAAAAGAAAGCAAAAACTGGAATAACTTACTTGTAAGACTATAAAAGTATAAATAAAGAGGAAAGTATTTTCCTTGTCACCAAGTTTAAAGTCTTACCTACGTGCGTTTGATATTCCCTAAATACAATTCGCTTCTACTCTTGTAACTTTACATTTTTTTTTCGATGCTTACATCTGGCATCTTAGATTAACTTACAGCATCTAGAGTTTCAAGCCGTCATTCACTCATACATAAGGAGTATAACACGGGACTGATTTGTAGTTTCTGATATTTGTTTATAATATTATTTTCTAGGAAAATAGCTTTCGGTTAATAATTACACTTTCACGGAAATAGTAGTTCAATTTTTCACTCCAGAAATAATTCTTACTAAAGAATACCTCGGTAACATAATCATCAAAAACTACGGAAATCATAGACCAGCTCCCCGAGAATGAGCCAGTCTGGGGACGCAACAGTATAGAGATATTCTAGTCCAACTACCGAGAACTGCTTCATGACAGAGGACGCAAGAAAACGCAGACAAATATACCGGGTACAAGCATAGGCTGGACTCTCAGCTGAGGTATAACTTGTCTTATATCGCATCGTTAATACTTTTCAACTGAATTAACAGCGAGCAGATTTGTGTACTTCAGTCTAATCTTGATTAAAAGAAGCCGTTTAACGATTGTTTTACTAACTTTAAATCTTAATTAACTAAACTTCACTTTTAATTTCCTCGTGAGTTTAAAACAGAAAAGTGTAACATCATTTCATGCGAGGGTATCCAAATTCATTGTTTAGAATATGCGACAGCAAGTCTCTGGGTGTTTTCCTAGTTGTTCGGTGATGTTTGTCACCATCATCCACCATCAGCAAGCGATTGACTTTTATGTTTTTAATCGTTGATAAAAGATATTCCATGAAGCTGGTAACTCCATGCAGGATTATATATAACCCGCATAGCGTCGTTTCATTTTCTGCTGCATTTTTAGGAACACATCCCAGGCGCTAATTGAAGTATTACAGTAATATTTCACCCACTCTTCGATACTTACCCAAGAAGGTTACACGTTGTGAAAGCTTTAATTATGGATGTTTAATCCCATTTACCCCATACATGCATATAAATTAGGCTACAACTACTTCTACTACAATTCTACATAGAGCATATATTAGTTATATAGCAGTTTCAAACAAATGTTGTCGCTAAACTGAAAAAGTGATTCGTGTGTTATTGCCAGAAATCATATCATAGAGATTCATATTAATTTCAATACTGTCGAAATAGATGCACCTTGATTATCGATGTCCTGTGTCTCATATCTTAAGGCTATAACTTCATAAATACATTTTCAGCTTGTCTTCGGCATTTCAAAATATGTTTATAACTCTGTGTATGCGTTTGTACGAGTGACTGTGGAAACTGTGTTTGTGTACACACTTATACACATACACACACACACATACATCTTCATATAT
>NC_068988.1:49641735-49643262 GCF_001194135.2 Octopus bimaculoides
ATACTCACACATACACACACGTATATATATTAAAAAATTATGCATATATATGTGTGTGTATATATGTATATATATATATATATATATGAGAGAGACAGAGAGACAGTGAAAAAGAAGAGTAGAGAGAAAGACGGAGACAGAGAGAGGAAGAGAGAGAGGAGAGTGAGAAGGTGAGAAAGAGATACACAAAAAGCGTAGGGTAACTTTGCTTTAGGGTATTCGCTCAAAAATACCTGCTTCGTGTTTTCTTACCTTATTATAGAATACTTGGGGATTTGTTGTCGTTGTTGTTGTTAATGAGGTTGTTGTTGTTGTTTTCGGTGTTGTTTTTGTTGTTGCCATACTCATCGTGGTCATTGTAGTTGAAGTTGTTGTTACTGGTAATTTACCTACGAATTCTCCAAGGTACATTATATCGAGATTTTTCGTTTCACACGATCCTATTATTTCATTTTAATCAGTTAAATCTACAACAAACAATGTTTTTTTTTCTTGTTTTCACATCTCGATGCTAATTTTAAGTCATATTTGTTAACTAATTTTAGGGTATACAGTGTTTTAGTGGTGATGGTGGTGGTGGTTGTGGCCGTCGTGTTGGTGGCCATTTTCATATACGTGATCTGATCAATAAGTATCTGGAGTGTTGCCTTAGTAACGAAGCTAAAGTACGCAGAGTGAAGCCGCTTGGTACAGATTGACCTTGAACACTGCTATGCATGTGCACTAAGTTTTAACGTTCTAACTCACTTTTTCTGTTTACAACAGTACTTAGAAGGAACATGTGTTGCGTGTGATCGTCGCATTGACGATGAGAAAGTTGAGCAGTGAATCTGCATCAAAATTTGTCAAAAGCTTGACGATACCTGCTCAGAGGCCAACGCGGAGTTTTCAAAAAGTTTTCATCGTTCTCGACACAATCAAGGAGATCTTGGGCAAATGAAACCCGAGCGTCTTCTTGGTCAGCTGAAAGCAGTTTTGGGACAAACTTGGCAGACACGCGTCTCATACCCAAATCTTCAGTAATAATGGACTGAACTGAACCGCAACTAATCTGCACATCCTCTGATAACTCACGGATGGTGATTCGATGAGTTCCCCTCACAGCTGCATGCACATCTGCGATGTTCTTCTCAGTATAGACGTCACTGAGATGACTAAGATTACTAGTCAGTAACAATATTGCTAGAAATAAGAATCACGATAATTCTTAGCCACGAGAAACACTTATCAAATGACTGACAAGGGGTTGCTAAGTTTGACCCTCCGCAAAATCCCAAATTTTATTTAATTTGCTTTGCAAGAGCAACTGTTTTATCGAAAGCGTATATTGTTGTTAAATCCTCGAAATACGAGAGTATAAAAACAGCCAACAACTGATGAAGGGTCGTTCTTTATGTTGTTTTTCTTGTTTTCTATTTCTGTCTTTCGTTACCCGAAAAAATATAGTTCATATTCCAAGTACTCGTACGTGTATTTTTCTTTTGTTGTATACGTTTCGCGACGTCCTGTGCCCACATATGCATATAT
>NC_068988.1:49643552-49647242 GCF_001194135.2 Octopus bimaculoides
GTGTAAATAACAAAAGGATGTATTAGTATGACGCTCGGGAATACGGAAAGTCTTTGACGTTTCGAGCTACGCTCTTCAACAGAAAGAATACGGAGACAAGGAGAAAAACACGGAGAAAAAAAATTGAATAGTGTCCAGTCAACGGTCAATCATATATATATATATATGAATGAGTAGACAAACGAAAGAAGTGACACTCAACACATTTATTAGAAGTTACAGGTATTATTCAAAACAGTTTGATTCGAGGAAGTCCAAGGTAGATACGGAGAGATAGGCTGCAATTGGTCAACGAGGGTCATGTGATGTCGGAGTGGATGGTATTGATTGGTAAGCGACAGCAGTTCCATGGGAAAACAGTTTCTTTGACCGCGTGGTTGGACAGGAAATTAGTGGCGATTGTGATCAGTAGGGCCCGTGAGCATATGAGCTTTTGTGTACGTGTGCACGTGTGTATATACGCGCGCACATGCGTGTGTGTGTGTGTGTGTGGCTGTGTGTGTGTGCGTGGCTGTGTGTGTGTGCAAGTTTATATAAAGATGTGTGTTTAACATACATTGTAGCGAATACTTAATGTTATATATATCCATGATAACCTAGTGAGTCGAAAGTTGAAGCTTGAATTAGCAGATTGCTTTTGTCAAAAATCACTTTACACGAAACAGGAAGCGTCAACTGATATACTGTACGTACATCATAGATGTTTGATTCAATCAACAGATAATACTTCCGGACACACTAACGCCAAAAATGCTGGCTTACATCATTGTTTGTCTGGCTAATAAAGTAAGACACCTCCTTCCGCAATAGGCGATCCTATGTAATCACTCTTCTAATGAATCGGTCACACAGACCTAATGATAAACATCGATATTAAGTAGGGTTATATTATGATATACAAATGTCTGTAAATTACGTCTGTACGTTATATATATTTATGTGCGTGTGTGTTTAAGCATATATGGCGTGGCTCTGTGGTAAAAAGTGTCTACTACTAAAGCCTCGAACCGAGCAAAGCCTTGCGACTGGATCTGATAGACAGAGTGGAACAGACAGAAACCCGTCGAACATATATATGTGTGCTTGAACGTGTGTGCGTGTGTGCGTGCGTTTATGTGTTTGTGTGCGTGTGATGTGTGCATGCGTGTGTGTTTTCCTCTCACCACTTGATAACAGGTATTGGTGTGTTTACATCCCACATAATCTAGCGGTTCTGCAAAAGGGAACGATAGAATAAGTGAACGGCTTAAAAAGACATAAATACTGCTGGGATCAATTCGATCAAATATGATCCTTCAACAGTATGGCGGCAGTATCTATATATATGTGGGTGGGTGTATATATGTTTGTGGGGTATATATATATATATATATATATATATGTATATATATGTATATATATGTATGTATGCAAGCATGCATGTATGTATGTATGTATGTATGTATGTATGTATGTATGCACGCGTGCATGTATGTGCGTGTATGTATATAAGTGTGTGCTTTTCTTTAACACGAGATCAGACACAAGATCAGACAGATGTATAATCTGGTGTAATGATATAGTTTTGCATGCTAATCATTAACATTAAATTCATTTTCGTCATAAATCAATAACTAAAAAGTTAATAATATAGTTTGCAAATTTGGGAAAATTTTAGCCAATCGTAAGCCACAGACAGATTGACGCCTATTTCCATAGTAACAAGCCAAGTTGGTACCAAGCTGCTTACTCACGTGGTCATTTTTCGCTTATTAAATGATGGTTGTAAGATGTGCTAAAACTAATAGCTAAATACGCCTCGAAACAAACACACACTAATTTTCTTTCTTTTTTCTTCTGCATGATCATATGAACTCACGTGTGTTGAATACAAATTCGCAAAAATTTTCTGAAATTGCCCCAAAATAAAAAGGTTATGAGGGTTTATCTGGAGTACGTAAAGCAGAATTCCGCCAATATTTCATTTGTTTACAGTTGACAACACGTACTGTCATGCACAAAAAATCAGCCTCCGAATCTTGTTCTTTAATTGAGTAAAACTAATCGAACTTTAACCTTTGTAACCTTTTTTAAAGTTTTTCTCAAAGAAAGTTAAATATCCTGTAAGATTCAGCTTGGAAAATTACAGCAGTGCACTAAATTTTGAAATTTTTACTAAATTTTGAAACTTCCACAAGTACAGCCAAACAGGAAAGATCCTTCTTGTCACGGAACTTCCAAGCAACAGATTCTGTAAGGGACATTCGAATTTCAAGAATTTTTCTGTTGATAGTTATCGTATTGGAATTCTTTTTAATTGGAATTTTTAAAATTATGATCATTTTTAACAGCTTTCTTCAAAGATATTAATTATATATATATATATATATACAGTTCATTATGCCACAATGGTATCGAATCCGGCGTTTATAAGCATTAAAATTTGATATAAAATATTTATACTCTCGTAGAATAAGCAGCTATACATACATTACTTAAGCTTCATGCTCATACCTCAACACACACATATACATACATAAATATGCATGCGGGCGTGTGTGTGTGTGTGTGTGTGTGTGTGTGTGTGTGTTTATGTTGTGTGTTGTGTTGTATCCTGTGTAATATATACATAACAACATATGCTTGTAAAAAGATAAGGAAGCCAGGAACACTAACACCGACGCACATAGTCCCAGGCATAAACACATACATACGCTTACATACACAAATAAACACAAACATACACAGACACACTAAAACATGCATGCGTAAACACACACAAACACACAAATGCAAACACAGGCACACACACATGCTCATACACATTTAATATCTAACACGTCTCCCCAGACAATTATTTCTGGCCTCCTGGCAAATTCTTCGACAGCATATTGCCCGAAGGAAACATTCGTTTGTAAACTAGGAAACTGAACGCATAACACACACACACACACACACACACACGCACAAACACACACACAATACACACACACAATACAAACACATACATAGACTCACGTACATACACAAACAAATACGCATATGCATATATATATATATATATACATATACACACCACAAACATATATATGTGTATATATATATATATAGATATACATTTGCATTATATACACACAGACACGTGTGTGTGCGTGTAAGTGTGCGTGTGTAATTATATATACATATATATATATACATATATATAAATACATGTATAATTATATACACATACATATATCAACTCGTCTGTATGTACATATATGTATATATATGTATTTATGCACATACATGTATGTGCACAATATATACACCTATGCAAATAAACAAACATTTGCGTAAACTCATTACACAATCAGACACAAACATGTTTAAAAAACAGGTATATATTGTGAACATGTATATACGCACGCACACGGGATAAGCAAACAAACAAAAACATGAAAATAAAGACGGAAACACATCAACATGCCTGCACGTGAAGGCTTTCTCTCCCCACTCCATTTACAGTTCTGTACCTAGCTTATACACCATGAAACGAAAGAAAAAAACATTATGCGAATGCAAGACAAGAAAGCAAAGAGGAGAAAAATCTGTTTGATTAAGTCCACTCAGTGCGTTCAAAAAACACATGTCAGCTATTTAATTAAAAGATGGAAATATATTAGAAAATGTAGGCACAATACTTCATAACAAAAAAAAAAAAAAAAAAAA
>NC_068988.1:49648210-49648493 GCF_001194135.2 Octopus bimaculoides
ATATATATATATATATATATATATATATATGCCCACATGCATATATGGGCAAAGGACGTCACCAAGGGTGCAAATAACATTAAATACAGAAACAAATTAGTAAAATACATAAACAATGAGAAAAGATGAAAAACAGGACTAGTAAACAAAGAGAAAGGACCCTTCATCGGTTGTCGGTTATCTATCTACTCTTCATTCCGAGCATTTAACGACAACATGACTCTTCAAAGACAGTTGCTCCCATAAATTCAAAAATAAAATTTAGGATTCATGGGGGGGGGGG
>NC_068988.1:49649158-49652732 GCF_001194135.2 Octopus bimaculoides
ATATTGTATGTACATATGCATTTGCACGCATAATGTTTGTAGGTGTGTATGAACGCATGAGTTATGCTTGTATATACATAGAATACATATATGTGTATGCGCACGCATATGTGTACGTATAACAAAATGACGTAATGCCCCCATTAATTAATTCTAGGGAATATATATTTAACTTTGCACTAGTGATTTGTTGACACCTCTCACTTGAAGTGAGCTTAAACTGTTCTGACAGATATTATCTGTGATATACCCCCGCGAGTTTTAAATACAATTCCATAAACCCTGGGAAGTGAGTGTGGGAGGCAATTAAACAGAATTTATTTTGGGGAATGTGGACACGTGGAAATTCCAAGATCTGGTTTTCGGCGCCGTGTCAACGCAAAGAATAATAAAAAAAAAACACCTAACAACAACAAAAGCAAAAACAGGAATGATCATGATAATGCTTTCAAGTCTTGGCAGAAAGCCGGCAATTTTGAGGGAGGGGTTCGATCAGTTCGACTCCAATGTTCAACTTGTACTTATTTTATTGACCCCGAAAGAATGAAAGACAAAGTCGACCTGGGCGGAATTTGAAAACAGAACGTAAAAGACGGACGGAATGTCCCTACGCGTTTTGTCCGACGTGGTAACGATTCTGCCAGGTCGTCGCTTTAAGGACAATAGTAATAATAATCATTTCTACAATAGGTACAAAGCATGAAATCGTGAGGAAGTAGGATAGTCGTTTACACTAACCCCAATACTTCACTTTTATCGACCCTGAACGGAAGAAAGACAAAGCTGACCTCGGCGAGATATTGACGAAACGCCGCTAAGCATCTTGTCCTGAATGCCAACAATCCTGCCAGATTGCCAGTCCCAAATGATGAGAAAATGGAATATAAGTATAGAGAAAATAGTAACGTACCATTGTGTTACCGAGGCTATGGAAAGTGCAGGTAAAATTTATCCCTATAGCTATAGGTGCGTTAGGAATTATGCTTAAACATTTGAACAGATGGATAGAAGAAATAAGCATATTAGGGATGGCTAGGATACTTAGGAAGGTTCTTTGCATCTAATCTTACTTGTTGTAATACGATGTTAGGAATTTTTCTTTTCCAACAGTTTAGTCTGTATTTCCCCCCTCTCTTTCTCCTTCTCCCTCTGTCTTTTTACCACCACTCTCTCTATGTTTTTTCTGTCTCTCTCTCCCTCTATCACGTTCTTCACTACTTTTGAAGATAACTTGTAGACATCGTAAAATTCTTCAGCCGAAATCATACTTTCACAGACCAATTCAAACAGTTAGCTAGTTTTTCGTTAAATGCAGAATAACGCTTCTCCTTCCTACTTTAGTTAAATCTTAAATTTACAGGTGGGCCGTGTGGAACGCTGCAATAGGCACCTTCTCTCGGCGGTGATGCGCCCCCTACCCACCCCCTCTACCATCTTCCCTGATGTCCAATATCTACCTATTTCACTTCCATGTTTACAACCACTGCTTGACATTTTCACTCACAAATGAGGTGTGTTTTTAGGTTACTACCAACCGGTATTTTTATCAAGATATCACCTCTATCAAGGTAGTCCGCCAAGGTGGCAGGGTCCTTGCTCCCCTGGTTTTAAACTGAGACTGTTCCTTCTCCTAGACTAAACCAATTGCTATGGATGAGGAGTTGTCATCGTTCATTTATTAGCTGTATTACTTGTCCAATAATCCTTGTAAAAGATTCCTAACATTCTCCAATACACTCACAACCATAAATGTTAATTGGTCAAATGCGCATTCAAACTAGGATTTCTTAACTTAGTTGGATCACTTTTGCTACTCAAGATGTTATATAGCTTTTCCATGGGCGTTATTTCCATGGCTAGCCGTGATCTAATTTCTTTCTTACATGTGGCTTCATTAGAGATTTGGATTCCAATATACTTGATTTTCAATATTCAATAAATTCACTATAATAGAATGAATTTATTGAATATTGAATATCAGTTAATACAAAAATGCACAATTATTAAAACAATCTGGGCTCGTTCTTACACATCCTTTCCTCCTTGCTCTCTCTCCCACTCTCACCGGCCCCCCTCTCTCTCTCTCTCTTTCTCCCTCTCCCCGGCTCTCTGTCTTTTGTCACGTAGGTCACATATTTTCCCATCCCGAAAATAACCGATTCAATTTTGGAATCGTCGTGAATAAGAAGAACGCCTCATTCTGTGGATATTATATAGTTAAGCATTATTATTGATCTTTATTATAGATCCTGTTTTTCACAGTACCAGGGAAACATTGGGGGTCAATGTAATCAATTAGTCCCCTCCCCACAAATTTGAGGCCTTGTACCTCCAGTAGAAAGGATAATTTAATTTTAGCCCGATTAGTTCTGGCACAAATCAGTAAATGTTTTCTTTACAATTAGTTCTGTTTCTTGTCTGTAAATACATTACGTTATTCACACTAGTTATTTAAAGTATGTACCTATCATATCGTTGCTAACTAGCTGAGATGCTAGGCGACTTGTTCTATATCCTGCGTGACATTTTCCCGTTTATACAAATCCTGATCTATAGAGAAGAGTTGAAATTTCGTGAGGTTCCGCAGAAGAATTAATAGAAAATTACTATTTTTTAAAAATTATTTTTGATAAGAATAAATGTGCAAAGAAACTCAATGACCCAGTATTTGGCAATGACGCAGTGTTAAAGCAAGCAGTCATATATTTATATGAAGATCTAAAATGTTGTAATATTTATGCCTTTATCATTCCATGTTCATGGCTTCGTCAGAGGAGACCCGACAGCGCTCATGGCCCTTTTCCTGAAGTGCCAGATCGTCTGGAACCGATACTCAGTATAGGTGTCTTATCTAGGAGGATATTTATCTTTCACTTATTTCTCACCACTAAACAACATGCAAATATCTCCATTACAGTTTTGGATGGGTTTATATTTTGTCATTTATAAAATAATATATTCAACATGTGCTCTTACTTTCTTTGTTTAGCTCCAAATTGGACCTGATATCAACGACACTCCATTCGTGATCAACCTGTTTATGTTAAGGAAGTCATATATTATATGATGAAGGTTTGGCTTCTCTTTATTGCAGGTGAACAGCCACGTGATGATTCCGCCGCTAACTAATAACTCTCTCTCCAGCATTATTGGCGTACGTAAAATGAAATATTTCCGAACACGTCTCGAAACTAGAAAGCTAGTTCTGAATCACAGCATCTTACCGTTTACCCTGTGGACTCCCTCTCTAAAAAACAAAAGAAAATTAAGAAAAATAAAAAAAAAGACAACCTTACATAGAATTACAGACATGCTTGAAAAAGAATATCAAGTTTAATTAAGATTAGTTTTCATTAAAGCTTAATTAAAAGCGTAGCTTCCTGTCACCTCCCACCACCGCCCATATTGGGAAGAAAGTGATGGGGTTGAAGGCAGTGATGGTGGTGGTGTGGTAGTGTCGACGGCGGTGTTGGCAGGGATGGTGGTGGTGGTGGTGCAAATGGAGGCGGTGCAAGTAGAGGTGGGGGTGATTGTGGGAATGCGTCGGTGGCGGTGCTCGGTGTGGTGGTGGTGG
>NC_068988.1:49654111-49656380 GCF_001194135.2 Octopus bimaculoides
TATATATATATATATATATATATATATATATATATATATATATATATACATACATACATGGATATGTATATGTGTGTGTGTATGTTCCACACATATAATATATGTGTGTGCGTGTGTGTATGTGGATGAAAACAATTTGATTCAAGCACGTAACTCCCAATAAATGTATTGAGTGCCCTTCTTTCGTTTGTCTACTCACTATTATATATATATATATATATTTATATATATATATATACGCGCGCACACACACATATATATAATGTAAAAGAGGTGTATGAAATAAAGAACTCAATACATATGTTGAGTATAACTTTATCCTTTGCAAGCATTGCAATGTTCTCTGTTTCAAAGTGACCAGTGGATTTATCCGTGACGAAAATCTTCTGGCTAGTGACGATTAGCAGAATGGAAGTAATATTTCTAATCGAGTGGTTTGCCTTAGTAAGATGTGATGTGATGTATTTGGGTTTCTTGAGAGAATACTTTGCATATTTTTTTCGTTTACTTCATTTATTGCGTTAACGTCTGCGTATGTATGTGTGTATTTGCTTGTGTTTGTGGCTATTCACATGTAAGTTTGAACTCGAGTTACGTAAACATTGAGATGATTTCTAACAAAGGCGGGTGCATTGTTACTGGAATTTTGATAGAAATGTATATGAAGACGTACATGTTGAACTTTGAGAAGTTTTCCACTTACAAGCTGTATTTGCAATGCGCGTGTTAGGTGCTTTCTTGTTTGCAATAAAACCCAAACTGTTAGAGATTATTACTTAAATATTTAATAACACGACCATCCTGTGAAATAATAATAGACATAAAAGTAAACTCATAATCTGGCTAGAGAAGCTGAAGATTTCAAAGTTCGTAAATATCCTCTTTTTCATTGATATTGTAAGAAACGTTCATAGCTGTAGACCTCTAAACACTAACAGAATTTTACTGAACAATTTTAATCTTATCCGGCCTGTTATATTTATATTCGGTGGAAGTTTTCAAGGGAATGTTCCACTAACATTCATTGTGTTGAGACGTATGTACTCAACAACAGAGATGCTTTCTATATTTATCTCAACATAGTTATTCCTACTGATGGCATTGTATATTGTTGGAGCAACAACATCATGCGGCAATGAAAGATGCTTACCTCAATGACATTTTTAACAGCTGCTGATCGCATTTGTAACATTTTCCTTAGAAATCTGACAGAATCGACATTTTCGGTCGCATCTTGTGGGCTGAAGCGATTTATTGCATCGTTTGTTCGATATATATTATGTAACTACCACATGCTCTCGGATGACTAAAGTATAACCTTCAAAATGTGATGTTATATAACGACAACGAATCCAAGAATGATTACACTAACTGCCAACGTTTGCATGCATAAAGATGCATACTTACGTATGCACACACATACAAACGCATGCACGCACGTACGTACACACACACACACGAAATTTTTTCTAATGGGTAGGCATAAAAAAATACCCAGTATCAATGCCTAACAGTTTATTTAAGCTGCCTTAGTAACTTATGACACTAAAGTTTCTCTGGTTTTTCGGTACCTTCTCAGGCAGGATTATACAAGTTAAGTGATAAAGACACCACTATAACGGCGGTGAAACTTGCGCATTCGGTTTGTTGGATTCACAAGCTATAATTTTTTTTTTTTTTTTTTGGACCGGCCGAAACAAGAAAACATACCAGAGCGATTAGTTTCACGCTGAGAAGAAAAAAGAAAGATTTTGAAGTTTCAGACATTAGTATCCTTAATCAGAAGAAGATAGACGGTTGGTGGAAAGGAGAGAAAAAGAGAATAAGTAATTAAAATATGAAGACGAAGAATGAATTCATCACATTAGTTACAATTGTTTCAGTAGCACTCTCTTTCCATCCCCATTTCACGTACATTTCATGTGAAAAACTACATTATATTTGCAGATGATTACACAAGAAGGACCATTTCATCAGTCTTTTATCAAAAGGGTGCACTCTTACATTCTGTGTGTGTACGCGCGCACGCATTTGTGTGTGCACGCGTGTGCGTATGTATGTATGTTTAATTTCTCCTGATGTTGCTTGCCTTCTTTTTCTTCATACTATGTTTTAAATTCAACAACTCGTATGCACCTAGTTTCTCTGCCACTGGATCAGTCTGAATAAACCTTTAAACTTTGACGTTGAGTAACTTCTTTCCTATTCGTTAGAAACGAATGTGCGTGAGTATCTATGTACGAATATATTTGTATATGTATGCATATAT
>NC_068988.1:49656391-49657766 GCF_001194135.2 Octopus bimaculoides
TATATATTAAGTACCAGTTGCGTACCGAGGTCGATCTAATTGACTGCATCCTCCAGTTCCCCCAAAATTTCAGGCCTTGTGCCTAGAGTAGGAAGGATTATATGGTATACGTGAAGTTGTGTGTCGTAGCCTAGGTGTAATATTTTATGCATTATTTAAAATATGCTGAACGTATTCTTCTATTCCTTTGTTCTTTTCCCTGTTTCAGTCATTTGACAACGGCCATGCTGGAGCACCGCCTTAAAGGGTTTTTTTTGTCGAAGAAATATGCCTCAGGACGTATTCTTTGTAAGCCTAGCAGTTATTCTATCGGTCACTTTTACCGAACCGCTAAGTTACTGAGAATTTAACAAACCAGCTCCAGTTATCAAGTGGTGGTGAGGGTGAAACACAGACACAAAGGCACAGACCCACACACATTGTTACATACATATATGTATATATACGATGGGCTTCTTTCAGTTTCCGTCCACCAAATCCAGTCACAAGGCTTTGGTCGGCTCGAGGCTATAGTAGAGGACACTTGCCCAAGATGCCACACAGTGGGAATGAACCCGGAACCATATGGTTAGGATGCAAGCTTCTTACCACACAGCAATGCCTGTGAAAAGGCATTATTTATTTATTTATTTATTTATTTGTATGCGCATGGTGCCTGTGAAGTTTTTGTTTGCGTGCATGTATACGCTTGCATATCAGATCGGATATATGAGTTTGCTTATTGGTCTGTGTACTAAGTCGTATTTGCATAAGCCTGCTTCTTTCTGGAAGGCTTTTTTTTTATCAAATACAACAAATATATTTCCGAATGTAGTGTACATGTGTATGCACGTGTTTTCATATGTGTATATACACGCCACATAATGGGATAAAGTATAGCTAATAGAATGACAGCAATAGTAGAGGCGTGTTCAAATGAGAGTGATGTGTTATTTAGTGGGGTTAATGTTCATATTTTCATGCATATGAGGCTGTGTACATAGACATACATCTGTATGTGATATATTTGTGTGTGCATATGACACATAATCTACATTTACTTTTATGTGCGCAGTTGTTGTCGCAGTGCATACATGCATTTCAGTGTATTATCCAGCTTCGTATATTTGCATATGAGAATGTATTGCACAATGTGTTTTCAAGTTTCACGCATGTATCATAGCGGTATGTGTGTGTGTCTCTGTGTGTGCATCTATCTATCTATCTAGATAGATAGATAGATAGATAGATAGATAGATAGATAGATAGATAGATAGATAGATAGATAGATAATACATACATACATTCATACATATATAAACACATACATATGTATATATATACATATATATACATATATATACATATATACAGTATATATATATATATATATATA
>NC_068988.1:49657995-49658802 GCF_001194135.2 Octopus bimaculoides
TGTATTATGGACGTGCATGTATATATGTATATATAGATTTATATCATGTGTGTGTGTATATATATATATACTTACATATACGTGCGTGTGTGTGTGTGTGTGTGTGTGTGAGCGTGTGTGTGTGTGTGTGTGTGTACAGAAGGCGTGTGTACATAGGACGTGTGTCCGTAAGAGAGAAAGTATGGGCATGTATCATGGAAAAGTTGATAGTCTGCAAGAGTTCCATCTCATCTTTCCTCACTCTTACTCACTCTCTCACTCAGTTGTTCTCTCCTTATCTCTCTCTCTCTCTCTCTCTCTTTCTCCCTCCCTCTCTCCCCCATTCTCTCTCTCTCTCTCTCTTCCTCTCTCTATTGACTTGTGAAATAATGTATTGCAGCCAAGATAGGTGACAGACTGAGCAGAGGGCAAGGATCAGATGATGTGGTTAAGTTTGGCTTAGCTTTGCAATATTTGAGCCAAAGATTGCTGATGGGACTCTACTGACCTAGTGGCGAGTTTTATTGTGATTGAAGTAGTTGTGGCGGTAGTAACGGTGCTAGTGTTGGAGCAGTGATGAGCAGGCTGTTCGTGACAGGGGTGAAGATATTGTGACGTCTTCGAGAAAGTCATAGAACAGGGTGGGTGCGAGTGATGATGAAGTTGGAGGCATTCCTGATGGTAGGGATGACGGCAGCGGCGGCGGTTGTGGCTGATGGTCGTGGTCGTGGTCGTGGTCGTGGTGGTCGTGGTGGTGCTGGTGTAGTGGCAATAGTGGTGGTGGTGGTATTGGGAGCGGCGGCGTTGTTGTTGTTGTTGCTGGTAGTG
>NC_068988.1:49659071-49662483 GCF_001194135.2 Octopus bimaculoides
AGTAGTGATGATGGTGGTGATGATGGGGTTATTTGTGTGACCGTATTGTTGCTATTGGTTGGTGGTCGTGGCGGTCGCGGTGGTAGTGTTGTTGTTGTAAAGGGTGATCCTAATAGTAGTAGTAGTAGTAGTAGTGACGATGGTGAGTGGTTCTGGGGAAAGCAATGGGTGTGTTTATGTTTATATGTGTGTTTGTGTGTGTATGTTTTGCTCGAAATGGGGGCACTGGAGATGGAGGTGTTGAAGAAGGTATGTCCACTAATTGAGAACGTGGCTGGTGGAGGGTTGCTGTCGTGTCTATTATATATGAGGGCGTTGGCATGTCATAGATGGATGAGGGGGAAATTTGTTTAGAAATTATGGAAATATTAAAATGACGAAAGAGCGTGGAGGAGGCTAAGAAGAAACAACAAGGGAAAGAGAGAGGGAGAGAGAGAGAGAGAGAGAGAGAGAGAGAGAGAGAGAGGGGAGAAAGTCTGACAGAGACAGACGCGGTCAAAAGGACAAAAAGACAATCAAACTGTCAATAAAAGATAACAAGAATTAGAGATAGTAGAGAGGTGAAATTGATGTGAGAGAAAACGAGAAAATTAGGAATATATATATAGAGAGAGAGTGAGAAATAGGGGGAGAGATAAGGAGGGTACAGAGGGAAAAAGTCCTAAATCAGAATTTATCCAGCAGGCTTTTGGTCAATAACACTGAGTTGTGACTATCCCGTCTGTTTGTATACCCAGAACTACTTGATATAATGGGTTTTTTCTTTATTTGAAGAGACGGTAGGTGCAATATGAGTGTGACTTGGCTGTTATTTCTGGCAAGTCGACGACCGTGAGCAATTTCCTTGATTAATTAACAACCAAACAAGGTGATAGATAGATAGTTGCTAGATAGATAGATAGATACACATACATACACAGACAGACAGACAGACAGACAGAGAGAGAGAGAGCTAGATAGATAGATAGATAGATAGATAGATAGCTACTGCGATTACAAAAAATATCTAAAGGAAATCAAAACTAAATAGAGACTGACAATCTGAAAAAGCGAGAAATAAAGAGAAACTATTGGTAAGCTAGCAATACATGAATAGATATATTCCTGCATATAATCATACATACATATATCAATACTTAGACAAACACATTTGCACTTTAGCATATCTACAAACATAGATGCACATATATGCATTCATGCAGATGTACATATACATATTCTTTTCTATTTTAGGTACAAGGACCGAAATTTTGGGGGAGGGAGCAAGTCAATTAGATCGACTCCAGCACGCAAGTGGTACTTAATTCATCTACCCTGAAAGGATGAAAAGCAAAGTTGACCTCGGCAGAATTTGAACTCAGAACATAAAGACTGATTAAATAGCGAAAGCATTTTGCCCGGCGTTCTAACATTCCTGCCAGCTCACCCATTTACATGTATATATTAATATTAAAAATAAATGGAGCTTTGATCGATTTCAACGAAGTGTATCCCAACTGTTCTATCAACGTAGTTGATCACTCGTTCTATCAACGTGTAATTAGTTGAGTATTTCACAGATACATCTTTCTAAATTTATTCATAAGTCTTTGGCTCAAGCTGAGAATATAATAAATGAAAGACACAGCGTGGGATGAAATTTTAGGAAACCAAATTCTCCTGACAGTTGTTGAAAACTCTTGAATGGAAAATCACCATGTAGCGACTAGATAATTGGTTATTAGTAAAAGAATCTCACGTTTTTAAGAGGTCTCGCTCATCCGTCAACAAAACAATGGATGCAGAACTCTATGTGTCAGACTAGCTGACAATTATCGTGCCAAAGAATCAAGAAACATATAAGCCCTCCCCACCACAAAAAAGGAGGGTGTCCACGTTTTCTTTGTGACGTCCTGTACCCAGATATGCATCTATATATACATGTAGATGTAGGCATGTACATACATGTACGTATATATGCATATACTCACATATTATTTGTATTATTATATGATCGAACGCACGCCTCCTTTTCGCAAGTTTTAACTTTATATTTCTGACGCGCACTCTATCTAGCTTGGTATCTTTCTCCCCCTCTCGTTCTTCCTTCTGTTGTTCTTCGCCTCTTCCTTTCACTACTATATCTCTCTCACACTCTTCCTCACTGACTCGTTGCTCACCTATACTCTTTTACTCTTTTACTTGTTTCAGTCATTTGACTGCTGCCATGCTGGAGCACCGCCTTTAGTCGAGCCTATCGACCCCAGGACTTATTCTTTGTAAGCCTAGTACTTATACGATCGGTCTCTTTTTGCCGAACTGCTAAGTTACGGGGACGTAAACACGCCAGCATCGGTTGTCAAGCGATGGTGGGGGGACCAAATTCCTCCCCTTTTTTCTCTCTCTACCACTCTTTTTCCTTAACCCTCGTTGATCACATGTGACCAGCGGCTACTGCTTTCTTTCCTCTCTTGGCCACTGCCAAGCAAGCACGAACTTTCTTCTCTCTTCCCCTCAAGTTCGTCAATTACAGCGTTCAGTATATATATTTTTTTTTCTCGTCTGGCCTAAAAGCCCTCCATGATTGTTTCACTGTTTCGTTTTTCCTGTCATGTTTTCTGTTTGCCACTTAATTCATCCGCATCACAAATTTTATTTAATTTGCTTTGCGGGAAGAACTAATCTAACAATGCGTCCTGTCCTAACTCTTCGAAACACTTAGTTTAGAATGGGGGCAGCTGATGAACGAGTTGTTCTCTATATGGCGTGTGTTTTCCTGTGTGTTCCTACCGTTGTCCGAAAAAAAGTTTGTTTTCCGTGCTCTGTTTCTTTTCGTTTTTCATTTTGTCCACATTTCTTTGTGATGTCCTGTACCCAGATATGCATCTATATATACCTGTAGATGTAGGTATGTACATACATGTACGTATATATGCATATACTCACATATTATTTGTATTATTATACATAAAGAAATAAAGAAATACAAAAATTGGGACAAGCACGCAAAACATCCAGACAGCTAGATGATACAAAAAAGGGACAAGAAAAAACAAGGACGAGTCACTCGAAGAGTGCCATCCTTATATGGAAAAAGATGTTTAATTATATCTGGAGGACTTTCATAGCAGATATACTCAATTATGGATAATCTAGAAATTAACAACAACTGTTATATTTCGTAATGACAGGATTCCAACTCACAATCTGTTAATCTGCTAGTTAACTATCTACCTCTCGGCTTTGGTGTATTTGGTTATTTACGTAATAATCCCAATGAAAAATATACACTAAGTATTCGCAATATATATATATATATATATATATATATATATATTAATAAATTATAGGGTAGCAAAGAAAATTTTTGAAATTTTATTTACCACCAGTGGTCTAGCGAGAGTAAAGAAACAGTCAATAGACTATGTATTAT
>NC_068988.1:49662906-49664528 GCF_001194135.2 Octopus bimaculoides
TATATATATATATATATATGTATGTCTATACATACATACATACATAAACAAAGTAGCTAGTTCTAAAGTCTCTATAAGAGATGTAAGTAGTAACAAAACTGAAAACTAATATTTGTTGCCATTTCAATATGGCTGTTCCGTACGGAACGACGTTTCTACCATATTTTGAACCCCAGAAAGACACCTTCAGCTGGTTAACGACGCTACCTGTGTCCGATATAAGGTGAGCAGAGGACAAGACCGTGACAAGACGAGTATACCAGTCTAGTTTCAGGGTATTTCCCTTCGTCAGTACTAGGCACTTGTCTATATATCTATATAAATCACTGGCAAAAGTCTATCTTTAAGATAGCACGCTAATATACTTTCGTACACATGCATACATACATACTTACATACATACATTCATATATACACGAAAACACATATTTACATATAGGATTTACGTGTATCTCTCTCTCTCTCTCTTTCCATATATGTGTGTGTGTTGCATGCGCGCGCGCACGTGTGTGTGTGTGTGTGTGGAGCTCCAGACAGAGGAACAAATAAATAATGTATCTATACGTGAACAAGAGAGAAAACGGGGACAGATGTACAAGTAGACAGACTGACAGACAAACTGCCTGCTAGCAATAAACAGAGAGAAGGAAAATTGGTTGAGAGAAAGAGCGGGAGAGCGAGACATTTTTATGATGGCTATAACAATTTATTGCAGACATTAAAAAATGTCACACATCCAGAACCTGCTGTTCTAAAGGGTATTGTTTTGGTGCTATTGTATGTCAGTGCATGTGTGTATGTATTTTTTGGTGTGTGCGTGACAATATTTGTCAGTGTATGTGTGTGTGTGTGCGTGCGTGATTATGTTTGTCAATGTGTACGTACATGTCAGTGTACGTATCAATGTATGCGTGCGTGTATGTGGACGTATTTTGGGGAGTGGAAATGTAGTTATAGCAGGATTGTGAAAGTTAGACCGAGGTGGAAGGTTAGATGCCACTAACTCCTCACACGCCCAAGCCAACTATCAATTATTCTGTGCCACCACCATCACCACCATCACCACTACCACCACCACCACTGCCACGAATGCTCTTCCCCAGCTTCACCATTAGTGCTACCTCTCACCACCACCAACACCACCATCAATATCATTATCATCACCAATAGAATATCTCCAGTATTCCCTCTAACAAATCCTCAGCATTCACAAGATACCATTCACCATTATCACAAACACTAGCATCGCTAACATTGCCGGTGCCACACCATCAGCGACACCATCCCGCTAGCATTAAATGCACCATCAACGTCTTTCAGAACCGGGCTTGAAACTACAGCTAAAACCTTCTCAATACTATTTCCGAAATTGTCATATACAAGATAGGCAGAGGCACGTCGCTGTGTGGTAAGAAGTTTACTTCCCCACCACAAGGTTCTGTGTTCAGTCCCACTGCATGGCATCTTAGACAAGTGTCTTCTACTGAAGCACTGGGTCAACCAAAGTCTCATAAGTGGATTCGGTAGACGGAAGCTGAAAGTTCATCGTATGTATGTATGTGTGAATATGCGAGTGCGTGTGTGTGTGTGTGTGTGTGTGTGTGTGTGTGTGTGTGTGTGTG
>NC_068988.1:49664664-49669214 GCF_001194135.2 Octopus bimaculoides
GTTTGTTTTTGTATTTGACCTCCACCACCCGTTTGACATCTGATGTCGGTTTTCCCCCGTAACTTTGCAATTCGGCCGAAGACAGCGATAGAATAAGAACCAAACTTTCAACAAGACGTTCTATGGTGGATCCGTTCGACTAAAAGACTTCGAGGCGGTGCCCCAGTATGGCAACAGTTCCATGGCTGAAACACGCAAAAGAAATACAAGAAATAAAGATAAGCTGATACTGAATACAATGTTCCACAAAACAAGACATGACCGTCACGTGTTGGAGTCCGGTCGAATGATGCGGTTCTTATAAACAGACACATATCTCGAAACAATTGCAAACAGGGACAGAGAACGTCTTGTTACGGATTTGCTGAAAGCTGGCTGTGAAATATTTATAGTGTAAAGCAGGGGTTCTCAACCATGTTTTTCTATGGAACCCTTTGATTGTCATTTTATTTTGCTGGTCCCATAACCATTCGATGTTTAAAAACTAGTTTTACTGATGCTTTTTTTCAAAATTCATGTTTTGTTTTTCAAACTTTGACTTGTGTGAGTTTGAACTATGTAAAATGTTAGAGAAAGAAGGTTAGTTCCTTGGAATGAAAATTATTTCATGGATCCTTAATATACTACTGCGTGTACCCAATTTATTATTTTGTTTCGTGGATCTCCGAAAATCGTACATGGACTCCGTTTGAAAACCACTGATATAAGTAACATAATATATACAAATACCACTCAACAATAATATCTACCGATACTCCTAAAATATGTCCAATTGTAAAGGAATAGTAATTGTTTCTAATTTAAGTACAAGGCCGAAAGTTTGAAGGGGCAGAATCAATCAAGACTATTGACCTATGATTAGTACTTTATTCTATGGCTCCTGAAGAAATAAAAGCAAAGATACCCTTGGCGGTATTTGAACTCAGGGCGTAAAACTCCGGTACAAATACTAGAAGGCGTTTTTCCAACGTTCCAACCAGTCCATTGCCCTTGTTGAACTGATATAAAAACAAAAATACTGACAATAACAAGAAGAGAAGTTTACATTATCAATCAATCTGCTAGAATCTGCAACCAAACCTCTTTGGAATCAGATCGCAACTTCTTAAAAACGATCACGTTGCATAGGTCCGGTCTGACTTCCTTAGGCGCACATGAGGAAATGCGGGTGGGTGATGGTTGAACTGCCTTTCTGTACTGAACTACTTCCTGTTGTTATTGTTGTTTGTTGTTATTGTTGTTTGTTGTTATTGTTGTTTGTTGTTATTGTTGTTATTGCTGTTTGTTGTTATTGTTGTTGTTGGTGGTGGTGGGGCTCTGCTGCTGCTGCTACTGTTGTTATTGGTACTGGTAGGAGTAGTGGTCATAGTGGTGCAGTACCAGCGATTGTTGTTTAAACTGGAGCTAAACAGCGAATACAGTTGTTACCTCCCTTCCCAAAGTCACACTTCCATATCGAATACATTTAGTATTAAATAAAAACCTTTCTCTCACAAAACAAAATGGTAAAAATACGATCTAAAAAATTCTAAAAATGCTCCAGTATAAGATTTAACAGCATTAAAAAGACTTTCGTGGAACTGAAAGATTTTATCATCAAACACGGCATTCATATAACAATAACTCAGAAAGTATTTTTACAGCCAGAGGAAAGAATAGCCAGTATTTCAAATTATGGTCAAATCAGGTTAGATAGGCCCATTCACAATAGGAGTAGTCTAACAACATCTACAAAAACCGGCATTTAATATGTAGATCTCACAAATTACAAATATTAGCTGATAAGAAATTACACTACACTGAAAATACAGGCTTTCAAAACTAACTGTATTAATTTAATAAATATATATACAACGTCCGAACTCACCAAGCGTTCACTCAGGTTGTATATTCCAGCTACAACACCTTAATACTTATAAACACCACAATCGTGGGACACTTCATTGCACCACCTGGTTTTAAATAAAATAGATAACAAAAGACGGAACGCAATGATATCACAACTAAACTTGCTTTTCTTCCTAAATATTACATACCTTACACGTATAACCTCGCCAAGTCAACTATAACAGCCCTTTCCCAAATACCATCTCGCCACACTTGCCAAACAATTTCCACATCTTTCTTCAGACTATTTACCAATTCCAGTGTAAAACATTCGTACATCAATGTGAAAGGAAAACCATTTTTACAAGCTTCAAAAAAGGCGCAATGAAATTAGTTCCACTGAGAAACAAGAATCAAGGCCTTCAGAATTCAACAACACCACAATTGCTAACATAGATGTTGCACTGCAATACATGTATATACAAAATAATTATAGACATCTAAAAAAATATATCTCACCCAGCAACATAAAAAATACGACCCCAATTACACAGCAGAAATAGCCAAACTCGTAAAAATACCCAGAGATTATCTCAAACACAATACATGAAAATCACATACAACGGGAATAAAAACTGAACGTCGAACAACTGAATAAGAAAGAAATAACCGACAAATATTTATTTCCAACGTAAACCACAAAACTGTGAGTAAAGTATTATACAAACTAATGAGCAATATCATGAATAGCAACACTCCTACAATCACAACAACAGCCTCAAATAATATACTTATGCTGCTACACCAAGGGAACGTTCTTATCAGACATTTCTCGAAAATCGTACAGTGTAGATAAGAAGAATATATATAATACGCACTGTACACGTAGATCATGATTATGCCCAATCCTCCTAAAAAGCAGCAGGAAGTCTGAATTCACACGAGTGTCAAAACCATAGAAAGGTCACAAACATACATCTAGAAAAAAAATGGTGCCTGATAGAATATCTTCACTCACGAATATGTACCTCTCTTTGTACCAACACTGTGAAATTCCTTGATATTGGAAGCCGGACAAATTATAACAATACTATAATAATTCTAAAATAACAAAAATCTAAGTGAAATACCATCACACAGACCCATCCCCAGTCCGGTGCACACCGTCAGAAATTTCACAACGGCAAATCTTTACCACCACAAACACAAACAAATCCTCTACTAAGTCGAACATTTTTACTCCTCTAAACTCAACTACCCCACTACCCACAAACTTAACACAGATATTACGTTATGATTTCAAGTAGTTTCTATGTTAGGTCATCCCTCAACTACTCATTTGACATTGACATCAGAAAAGCTTTTCATGCCCATTCGTTTTTACTATGCTATGATATTAAAAAGTACTCTACACCACATAAAACACACACACACAAACACACACACACACACAGGCGCACAAAACAGTAGTTAGCAAACTACCTGTGAGGCCACCAAGCTTATGGAGTTTGCCAGACCGACACTTACAGAAATTGTAATATCCCAATGATTTGACATACGAAACGTTTCATTGAAATCTAATTGTTTCATCTGGGACTAAACAACACAGATGCGTTTGGTGATATTGCTTGAAAACAGTAGCGATGTTTTAAAGTTTATTGTAGAAATGTGCAAGAATGCGTGAAACAAAACATCACAACTATAGCCTCTAATATTATCAGTATCCTCACCAATATACTATAACTAGCATATCGTTACAGCCTCGATTATCTCTGCTACCATATTGACTCTTGCTACTTGCCTCTACCAACCACCATCGCAACACCAAACAGCCAACTTATGAAGGCCTTGACTGGCAAATAAAATGGAAAATATGTTCTATCTTGTTTTTGTGAAGAACTAGCAATGAAAATTTTAATTAGCTACGAGGAGAAAGCGGGTGGACGGGTGTCTCTGTGCGTGATTCACATGTATAGACTGACACATAAACACACGCTCACACACACACACAAACGCACACTCACACACACAAGCACACACACGCAGATACATGTTACTAAGGTTGCTGTACCCATGTGTTCTAACTAAATGTTATAAGGCTAAAGTTGTTTCAGAGCAAGTCTAAAAATAATTTATTTCTCTATGCTAGTAATTATTTTTGGTTAAACATTTTTTGGTTCACAACATTGAATGTGTTAGTTCCGCTTAACTATTTCTTTTATTGCAGAAGGTATCCTTACGTACCCCCGCTTCAGCCATTCTTTCATATATTTAATGTGGAGGCGCAATGGCCCAGTGGTTAGGCCAGCGGACTAACGGTCGTAGGATCGCGGTTTCGATTCCCAGACCGGGCGTTGTGAATGTTTATTGAGCGAAAACACCTAAAGCCCCACGAGGTTCCGGCATGGGATGGTAGCGAACCCTGCTGTACTCTTTCACCACAACTTTCTCTCACTCTTACTTCCTGTTTCTGTTGTGCCTGTAATTCAAAGGGTCAGCCTTGTCACACTGTGTCACGCTGAATCTCATCGAGAACTACGTTAAGGGTACATGTGTCTGTGGAGTGCTCAGCCACTTGCACATTAATTTCACGAGCAGGCTGTTCCGTTGATCGGATCAACTGGAACCCTCGACGTCGTAAGCGACGGAGTGCCAACTAACATATATTTAATGTGGAGGCGCAATGGCCCAGTGGTTAGGCCAGCGGACTAACGGTCGTAGGA
>NC_068988.1:49669366-49673483 GCF_001194135.2 Octopus bimaculoides
TTTTTTTTTTTTTTTTTTTTTTTTTTGTGAAGTAGTGAGTTGGACGGAGCAGCTCTTCTTTGCCTCTCATGCTGCAATGTGGGTTCATCTGGTATCTGAGATAGAAACCTGTCCAGACGTTCCTTGAAAACTTCCACATCAACACCGTGTAGACCTCTAAGTTTGCCTGGCAGGATGTTGAATAATTGCGAGCCCTTGAAACCCAGGCTATTGCAGTACTATGTCATTATTTTTTATATTCAAAACCAGGAAAAGGGAGGCCCTGCTATTCCTATGGCAGACTATCGTTCTCAGCTGCTTGGACTACTGCTCCCAACTATGGTCCCCAGAGAGTGTGAAACAAACTGTGGAACTCGAAGCAATCCAGCGCCAATACACAAAAAAGATTGACTCGATGCAAAAGATGGGCTACTGGGAGAGGATAAAGGAGCTGAGTCTCTATTCCCTGGAGAGAAGACGAGAGAGATATGCAGTGATGTATATTTGGGAAATCTTGAAGAGTTTAGCTCCCAATTTTGGAATTGACAGCTATACAAATCCTCGAACTAGACGGCGCGGCACCATACCAAAGGTCCTGTCTTCCCCATCTAAAATAAGGACACAGTACTGCAATAGTATGTATATATATATATATATAAACAAATAGTAAATGAGTATATGCATATATACGTATAGGTATGTACATACCGACATCCACCTGTATGTATAGGTGCATATCTGGGTACAGGACATTGCAAACAAAACGTAGACGAGAAAGCACACAAGCCACATAGAGAACATTCTTCTTCATCAGCTACCCCCGTTTTAACACCGGCGTTTCGAAGAGATATATATATATTACAATAAGTATCTGTTTAGTTTGTATTCTCTAAAATACAATTTGAATCTGCAATACCATGCTCCACATTATAAGCAACAATTCGTTATTATCTCTTCCTCTTGGAAATGCATCTATAAACTACTGATTGTTGTAGGGTTCCATTAGTAGTGATGTGGGTTGTAGAAAATATTGTTTTTCCTTTCTTTGATTTGGGGAGAAGGACTGTGACAGTTACCTTCGCACAATCTTCCACGACGGTGAAATCGACGAGGTTAACGTGTTTCTCGAAAGCGAATGCTACTAGAAGATTGTGTACACATTAATAGCATTTAGAGGGAAAAAGTTCTAGTGTAAAAGGAAGTGGACATAGTTGTTAGTACAGATATGAAGGAATGGACGCAACGTAAGATGTGACACGAATCTCAAAGGCAAACTGGAAGACACAGATCAGTTCCCAGAAGCAGAAGCCACTATTGTAGTTGTAGAGAAGTCAGAGAGAGAGAGATGAGGTCGAACGTCTCCAGGTCAGAGGTCAGAGTATGCGGCAGAGTAACTTCATGTCGATCAGTTGTTCTCTCATTCTGATTACAGATTTTGGCATGAGGCTAGTAATTTCAAAGAAGCAGATAGGTCTATTACATTGGCCCCCAGTGTTTAATACATACTTATTTTCATCAACCCCGAAAAGATGAAAAGTCGACCGCGGCGGAATTTGAACACAGAACTTGAAAATGAGTGAAAGCATTTTGCCCGGCGGGCTAGCGATTCTGCCAGCTCGCCACCAAATGTATGAGCCGTACATTAGCTCGCTCACTCAATCACATAGATGTTGCCTGAGCAGGTGCACGGTGTACCACGTCAGGTGCCGAAGTAATCGCAGAGCAACGTCAGGTGGTATGTCTTGCTCAAGAACACGACGCACCCTCCGCTCTAAGAATTGAAACTTGAAACCACGATCTAGCGATCGTGAGTGCAAAACCTTAACCACAAGGCCATATATATATATAGATATAGAGATATATAGACATATATGTGTGTGTGTTTGTACATATATATATGCATGTATGCGGTGGTGGTTGTCTACTCCTTACACAGAGTTTGATCACCTCCTGTACCTACACCTTAGGCCTTTCATGGCGTCTGATGTGGCTTTTTAAACGAGACAATGTTCTGAAAAATCACCCACACGGATTGCACCTCTGATCTGAACTACCAATACCTGCAGATAAGTTCTGCTCATTGTGGATCTTAACATGTCTTTTAAAACATGTATGTATGCATATATATATATATATATATATCATGTACATGTGTGTATATATACATACACACATGTATATACACACACATACATACATGTGTGTGTATGTGTGTGTGCACGCGCGTGTGTATGCACATATGTGATTACGTGTATATGTTCATTCGAGGATATTCAGATTCGATACTCTTTGAAATGTTTTAGAAATCTTTACTGCATGGCTAACATCACTAACCGAATGGATTTGGAGAAAGCAAGAAGTGTGTTTGCTTTATTCTTTCTTGGAAATCTCAGCAACATTACTAGACTTGTACGCAAATCTGCTGTTACATAATTCACTTCACCTATGAAATTATGTACAATTGAGAATATATAAACTGGATACAAGCGCTGTAAGTTCCGCGTTATTTCACAATAGATGTTCTGTTTTTTTCACAATCATGGACGAAACATTCGCATTGCTAGGCAGTTGACCTCTATAGCATTGCATGACTTCGGTGCAATTTGAAGAAGACCAAAACATGTCTAGCGTTGTCTCGTATACTTGTTGGGAAAATGTAAATAATATTGGTCAGCGACTAATATCGATTTTTATCTCAACACATTTATATCAAACTATCGATTTAATCTTCCCTGTAACACTAACTTAACATGTATTTTTTATGCAGAAGGCGCCTCTAAATTAATCTCAACTATCTCCAAGCTTGATTTGACACTTTTCACTTACAAACTTGTCTTATTTCGATAATTTAAAAAAATATATATATTGATGTGCGAAGACCAATTTCAGTTCACAGTAATTGTTCAAAGAAATGTAGCATGAGAATGTTTAAACATGTAGACGCCACTGGTATAATGTTTTTTAATAATGAGATCAAAGTTTGGCACAAGGCCAGCAATCTCGGAGGTGGGGAACGATTACAAAAACACCAGTGATCATCTGGTACTTATTCTATCGACAAAGTCGACCTCGTCAGAATTTGAACTCAAGTCGTAAAGACTTGCTAACAGTTCTGCCAGCTCGCCGCCTTAACATTTCTAATGATAATAATAATCTTTTATGAGCGACGGAAGCAGTTTTCTTTCAGAATAGCATTCTGCATATCTTACTTAACGTGTTGTTGTTGGCACTCCGTCACTAACGACGTTGAGGGTTCCAGTTGACCCGATCAACGGAACAGCCTGCTCGTGAAATTAACGTGCATGTGGCTGAGCACTCCACAGACACGTGTACCCTTAACATAGTTCTCGGGGATATTCACTGTGACACAGTGTGACAAGGCTGACCTTTTGAATGTTAGGCACAACAGAAACAGGAAGTAAGAGCGAGAGAAAGTTGTGGTGGAAGAGTACAGCAGGGTTCGCCACCATCCCCTGCCGGAGCCTCGTGGAGCTTTAGGTGTTTTCGCTCAATAAACATTCACAACGCCCGGTCTGGGAATCGAAACCACGATCCTATGACCGCAAATCCGCTGTCCTAACCACTGGGCCATTGCGCCTCCACACTTAACGTGAATATACTGTAGAAAGTCACAAGAAACAAAAAAGACCTGCAGTTTTGGCCTCGAGAAAGCATCTCCGATATATGTATAGTTATAAAAGCCACAGAAGATTATTGTTAGCAACAAAAGTCGTCCAGCAGCGGTGGTGGAATTGGCAAATCCAGATTTCTGTGTAGCTGCGTGTTATCAGTGGCAAGCATTGTTTTCTCGACATTAAAACTGCAGTTGTGTAACTTTCCAGAGAATATTGACGTTAAGTAAAATTTATAGAATGCTGCTAATAAGTTTAGCTTTATCTGCGAGTGTAAAAACAGCATTGGACATTCCACGACCAAAAGGCAAGACATACAGCTGAGCAGCATGTGTGTATACACACATGTGTAGATAGATAGATAGATAGATAGATATACAGACACAAGACAGATAGATAGACAGACACAAGACAGATAGATAGATACATACATACATACATACATGCATACATACATACATACATACATGCTTACATATATATATATATATATATATATATATATA
>NC_068988.1:49676257-49676729 GCF_001194135.2 Octopus bimaculoides
TGTGTGTGTGTGTGTGTGTGTGTGTGTATGTACACTTATACTCATACATATTGCGATGTTTATTGCCCTAGATATGCCGATCATCTGTAGTATATGACTTATGGAGTGGCAGTCTTTCTCCTAGAATACAAGTTAAGGCATAATTTAATCCAGACGGGTTCAAACACAGACACACACACAAGTACAATATGTGTGTGTGTGTGTTTGTGTGTGTGTGTGTGTGTGTAGGAGTGGCTGTGTAGTAAGTAGCTTGCTTATCAACCACATGGTTCCGGGTTCACTCCCACTACGTAGCACCTTGGGCGACTGTCTTCTTCTATAGCATCGGGCCGATCAAAGCCTTGTGAATGGATTTGGTAGAAAGTGAAAGCAGCCCGTCGTATATGTGTGTGTGTTTGTGTGTGTGTGTGTGTGTGTGTGTGTGTGTGTGTGTGTGTATGTACGTGTGTGTCTCTGTGTCTGTGTCGGTGTC
>NC_068988.1:49677091-49681343 GCF_001194135.2 Octopus bimaculoides
ATATATATATATATAGTGTCTAGGGTATTCGGCTCACAATCGTTATATGGTGAGTTCGATTCGCTGCGACATGTTATGTCTCTTGAGGAACAAGTCCTTATTTCTCTTTACTCCAGTTCATTCAGCTGGCATACATGAGCTGTACCTGGATTTCAAAGGACCAGCCTAGTTACACTGAATCTCCCTGAGAACTACGTTAAGGCTTCGCGTGTCTGTAGAGTGCTCAGCCCTTAGCACGTTAATTTCACGAGCCGGCTGTTCTGTGGATTGGATCAACTGGAACCCTCGTCGTCGTAACTAACGTAGTGCCAATGATCTATTGTTTTTAGTTTCAGTCATTAGACCATAGCTGCAGTACCATTTTCGAGAGTTAAGAGGGTTAAATCCACTCCAGTATTTGAAAGGTAATAATTCCGTCGATTTTCTGGGAAATTTGAACTTGGAACGCAAAGTGATGTAAATGTATACTCGCAAATTATTTTTTTCGACTCACCAACAATTCTGTCATCCAATAATGAAAACGGAAAACGTGATTTGGGGTACTGCATTTGTAAATCGTCATCAATTGTCCATAGATGTCTACTCTCTTCTCTTATATTGAAAGTCAAACCTCTAGTGATTAAACCTATGATAAAGGAGGCAAAATTTTAATTCTACACTTCCTGATATTTTAAGACAGCTACCCAGTAACTGGGTTGCCTTGTAAGAACATAAAATTTCTTCGAGTGGGATTGACATTTAAGAATTCAGTAAATCATAAAACCACTTTTACAGACAATATATCTAAATACTCGCTTTAATAGTGCAGCCTTTTAAATTCATATACGCGGTACTGGTTAAGGGAAATACATCTTCACCAGTCCTGTCAGTATTGTTGCTTCATTTAGATGTGTCGTTAACCTTGAGTCACTGTACAAACATGGATTAATAGTTGGGGCTCTTCCATCAGTATGATCCTGTGATGTAGCACACAGGATAGCTTAACGTTGTAGAGAAATACAATAGAGTTGTTCACAGAGTCTGAGATCTAAGACACTGATTAAAAACTTATAAACAGTTTCATCTCCATACAACCGCTGAATAATTTGTCGTGTTCACTTTAACGTCCTTATTGGTTGAGGTAAATGTTGCTCTTTCACAGAAGCCCTTATGATTATCATACTTGTGTTCAATGTTGAGAAAGAGTGTCTTTTAGTTCTTCGACTGATGGTGTGAAAATACGAATTTCAACAATACAAAAAATTCCAACTTTGATCAGCGCTAACAACTCCTGCAAATGCCAACAGTCTTGTAGCAAATTTCAGTGCTATAAGAGTCAATGTATTTTGACACAAAAGCTTGTTGCTTTCCATTTCTAACACAATACTGGTGTGAATGCATATGCATGTACAATGACATATACAACGCAAACACAGACCTACACATGCACGCACACGCATACAAACACATACACACACACATAAATTTCTTTTTCGATTTGGCTTTGTTGATCCAAAGTTTAAAAGAAAGGATATATACCAGGGCATTCCAGAAGGAATGGGACACATTTTTTCATCCGTCGCATTTATTTATTTCAGAGAAGTACAAAACTCTAATCGCCTTCGAACCAGGGTCCTCTAACTTCAATGCACTTGTTGTCGTTTTCTAACCACATCGTGAAGGTCTTATGAAAGTCCTCTTAAATGAGATGGTCCAGAACCCTTGTCAAGGGGAACGCAAAAGCCCATTAATTAATGTAGATCTAAACATCCAAATCGACATGATGGTCATGTTTGTAACGCCTTTGATGGTAACACACTGTCCGTTCTGAACGGGAAAATACACTGAGCCATTTAGATCCTTCATAACAAATGGTTTAGTGACGGTCATGATTAGAACGCCTTCGATCAACAGAACTGAACTGAAACTAAAGAACACTATCGTCAACAACAACTATAACAACATAAGCAGCAACATAGAGCGAGAATGACAAAATATAGGATATTTTGTTATCGTTTAAAGAGCAACGTACAAGATTTCTATAAAATGTCTGAACTCGATAAACATGTTATTGAAATGGCAATTTGACAAGGAGCTGACAGGTAAGGTATCACGAATTACACTTCTCAGTCAAGGTGGTTGATCAGCATAATGCCTGAAATGTCAAATGCCAACTGCTTGTCATATTACAATAACCAAAGTCCTGTAGACTCACGCGTGCATACACGTACACACGCACACACATATTATATATTATTTTCATATGCGAACTCATTTCCGTGTATGTGGGGGAATATATGGTATATATATATATATATATATATATATATATATATATATATATATACATACACATACACACACACATACATATATATGTATTATATGTATGTATGTATATACATATATACATATTTATATATATATATGTATATATATGCGTATATGCATAGATATACATGTACATATCTATATACATGTGTGTGAGTGTATGTGTGTACATATATAACTATGTGTAATACACACACTCTCACACATAGACATGCTATTGTTCCAAACGAAATATTAAGGATTGAGAATGAAATATGATAAAGTATGAAAAATTATTTTGCAAAGAGTAAGTCTTCACCTTTATGGCACGCACTGGTAAGTAAGCCGTCAGCGCTGAAATGACGCACAACAACATGTATTCGGGTGGGTCCTTCTTGACACACAGCTTCAAATGACATACCCCGATGGCCAGAACGCTTTCCCAGAGTAATAATCCAGTGAGAGTATAGACAGGAGGTCAGTTATGTAAGTGATGTCAGGTAGAATGCTTAGTTGCAATATATGCGGTAGTAAATGCCGCCCGAGAGCCTTCATGTTCAGATGAAACAAAAAGGCTAAAGGAAAAGGAGGGTGACAAAAAGGAGTACAGATAAAAGTTGTCCCAAGAGGTGAAACCGGTGCTTTCAGCTACCGCTAATTGTAGAGTATCACCCGAAGCATTGCCAGATTAATCCTTAGCAAAATCAAACGAAATCGCTTTGTTATGAATGCAACTATCACGAAGAGTTTATAACGCGAAAATGGGTCTTTTTTTCTTGCCCAGCAAGGAACCAGTTAGTGCTTACCAACATAGATATCATTCCATCGTCTCGCGGTGAATGCAAGGAGGAGATAGGGAAGTGGTTGGATACCATCTGAATCTCTTTAGCAATGCAGCCATTCAGGGTTCCATGAGGATGAAAGAAATATATTTCCTCTGGTGTTTTTATTAAGATGGAGCTATCTATAATCTTAATATCTATAACCTCAATATGTTGTTAATAGGGCGGCGAGCTAGGAAAAATGCCTAATGGCATTTCATCCGCCCTTAAGTTCCGAGTCCAAATTCCGCTGAGGTAGACTTTGGCTTTCGTTATTTCGGTGTCGATAAAATAAGTACCAGTTGAACACTATGGTCGATGCAATCGACTAGCCCCCCCCCCCCGAAATTGCTGACCTCGAAACAAAATTTGAAACTGATATTTATTATACACGTGAGAAGCATGTATATGTTCAACAATAACATGTGATAATCTTCCAGTTGAACAATAAATTGTTCATTAAACTATAGTCGTGTGTTTGTGAATGCATCAGACAATTAAATGAGACATACCCTACTTAATAAGAATTAAGAAATTATAAACAATAACGTATTTGTGTTTCTGGGTTCATGGTGCAATCTGCACTCGATGAAGCGTGTGCGGTGCCTTGGTGCGTGACTAAGAAATAAATGGAAACACATGTACTTAAATATAAAAAAAATAATACAGTGAAAGACTGTTGTATAAAACAATGGAAACTTCGCAAATGAAATTATGCTTGTCAAACTTAAAAACATTATTCAGTTCAATGACAATTACAGTTTTTCATATCTTATTACTTGCGCACAATCCTGTGTGCGTCTGTGTGTTTGTGTGTGCGCGCGCGCGTGTGTGTGTAAGTATGTATGCTTGTTTGTATGTATGTATGCATGTATATATATATATATATATATATATATATGGATATATATATACATATATATGTACACATATACACACACATATACACACACATATACATATATACGTATTAATGTTTGCTTCATGTAAAGTTTTATATTAGAAAAACAATTTAACTTTAAACCGAAGGATCGCCCGATACATTTTAGTAGGAAGCATATATATTAAAAGCTATGACACGCACACAAACTACGAGCGCGCGCGCACACACACACACACACACACACACACACACACACACA
>NC_068988.1:49682218-49684504 GCF_001194135.2 Octopus bimaculoides
AATAAACAAAGAGAGAAGGACAGAAATCAGTAAACCCTGTGTCGAGTAATCAGTAACGCGCTCGGCTGCCAAACGATACGTGAATGTTTTACGTTTCATCTGTCGATCTGATAATGTTTTTCTATGTTTCTGAATAGTATCTCCACACTACGAGAATCGTACACACGTTTTTGTATACGTACACCGACTTTTGATCGCAAAAAACGCACTCAACACCTGAGCTGAAGACACCTCCGAAATGTGTGGAGCGCCATGTCGAAAACGGTAGAGGAGTAGGGGCCGAAACCGGTTTTTAGCCCCTGCATCCTATAAAGGAGCTGTTGGGGTAGTGAACCACGAAACATGGCTGGAATTCCTCCCCACTTCCTAATTCCACCCTCAATTATAAACCAAAAATATGTTCAAGAAGATTCTTCTTGAACATATTAATTCTAATAATAATAATAACAATCTTTTCAACTAAAGGCACAAGGCCTGAAATTTGTGGGGAGGGGACTAGTCTGTTGCATCGACCCCAGTGTTTCACTGGTACTTAATTTCTAGTCGATTAGATTGACCCCCAGTACTCAACTGGTTCTTACTTTATCGACCTCGTAAGGATGACCAGCAAAGATGACCTCGGCGGAATTGGAATTCAGAACGTAAAGACAGACGAAACGACGCTAAGTATTTTGCTCAACATGCTAACAACTCTGCCAGATCTCCGTCTCAATAATAATAATAATAATAATAATAATAATAATAATAATAATAATAATAATAATAATAATAATAAATGCCCGGATGCAGTACCAGGCTGTGGCTCTCATGGCTTCTGATCTTAACTGATTGGAAGTGTTATCATGTACATTGTTTTGTCTTGGTATAAAAAGATGGGCTACAGCAATTATTCTGCTCAATACCACAGATTTACTTGTCAGTTGTTTGACCGTAACCAGTTGAGCATGTCCCTTGATGGCTGACGATATGTGCATCTCTGATCATGAGCAGAAGTAGTGGGGGAGCATCATAGCCATGTGTTGAGAGGAATTCTTTGAGGTTTGAATAATTCTCCTTTGGAAACATGGGTGTTTTGCTCAACATCTCTAAACAAACCTTATTCGGGGACCCTTTGAGCGGGATGGGCTACTCGACCTGAAGAAAATTCTAACTAGGCCCCACCTGCAAGGTCATGCGCCGTTTATCTTGATATGAGTTCACCATATCACACACATATGGTTGTGATGCATGTGCCTGGTGTACCCTTATCAGACGGGTAGTCATGATGGGTATAATGGGCTTCGTATATTTTACCCCAGTATCACTTTGATGGCTTGCATTGCTCTCACTCAATAATAATAATACTAATGATAATAGTTTCAAGTTTTGTCATAAGAGCAGCAATTCTGGGGGGAGAGGAATGGATCGGTTATATCGACTCTAGTGTTCAACTGGAATTTATTTTATCGACCCCAAAAGGATGAAAGGTAAAGCTGACCTCGGTGAAATTTGAACTCAGAACGGAGCGACGGGCAAAGCATTTCGTCCAGCTCCCCGCCTTGAAAATAATAATATTTTGGGGGAGGGTGTAAGTCGATTACATCGACCCCAGTACTTGGCTGGTACTTCAATTATCGATCCTGAAAGGATGAAACGCAAATCGACCTCGGTGGAATTTGAACTCAGAACGTAGCGGCAGACGAAATACTGCTATGCATTTCGCCCAGCGTGGTAACGATTCTGCCAGCTCACCACCTTAATAGTAATAATAATGATGATAGTTTCAAATTTTAGCACAGGGCCAGCAATTTCGGAAGAGATAGTAATTTGATTACATTAACTCCAGTGTACAACTGGTATTTATTTCATCAACTCCAATTGTGCCAGCAAGCCGCTTTCAAAATTATTTCTACTACAGGCACAAGTTCTGAAAGTTTTGACCGAAGGGTCTACTCGATTACATCACCCGCAGTGCTCAGTCGGTATTTATATTATTGAACCCGAAAGAATGAAAGACAAAGACGACCTCAGCGGAATTTGAACTCAGAATATAAGGAAAACGTAAAGTAATTTGCCGACGCTGTAATGGTTCTACCAAATGATACATGTATGCGTGGTATGCATTGTGTGTATGCATGCATATGTGTTTATATATATATATATATATATATGTATGTATGTATATATATATGTATATATATGTGTATAGGTATATGTGTATGTATATATATATATATGTATATATGTCTATCTATCTCTACCTCTCCCCTCCCTTGCTCTCTCTCTTCTCCCCCTCTCTCTCTCCTC
>NC_068988.1:49684629-49686049 GCF_001194135.2 Octopus bimaculoides
ATATATATATATATATATATATATATATATATATATATATATATATATACATATACATATATATACACACACAAAAATGTAGGTATATTTATTATATTTATGTACGTATATTCAGACGTACATAGACACACATATATATACGTACACACATTTACACATATATTGTTATATGTGTTTGTGCGCATTTGTTATATGTGTTTGTACGCATTTGTTATCCTCTTCCTCATCATCATCATCATCATCATCATTATTATTATTAACATTATTATTATTATTATTATTATTATTATTATTATTATTATTATTATTATTATTATTATTATTATTATTATTATTATTATATACATACATACATACATACGTACAAATACTTGTGCTGCATATATATAGAGAGAGCGATAGAGAGACAGACGTATGCGAAACATTGGGAGTATATGTTTATTAAAACTCGAAGACAAATACATAGAGCTGCGCGCGCGCGCGCGTACAGACACATACTCACACAAAAGGAAACCTATATAAATAGACGTGAGATAGTTAGAGAAGATCAGAGTATGGTGTTCTTATTTAAAGAAAGACGTATAGCTTAGAATATAAGCTGGCAACTTAAACAAAATACGACACATTGAAAATAAAGCCGTAATGTTTTCTACCTGCTCTGCTCGTTGTTTGTTATTTGATTTTATTCCTGGATTATTAATGAGATTAAATATAGGATTGTATTGGATTAACTTGTATTTCCAGCAAAACTGTGGGTTTTCCAGTTGGAACAGATCGCTCCTTAAATGGAAGAAATCTTCTTGCAGCAGAAGCAATCGTCTTTATTGTAGACACCAGAGAATCTTAAACTGCAGGCAAGAGACTAACTCCGGGACTTGGTTTCGATCTAGCTTGGTGCCGTTACGTTTCGTTAATGTTCTGTGTCGCATTGCAACAGCGGAGAGAGAGGGAGGGAAGAAAGAGAGAGAAAAGGAGAGGAAGGGAGAAGGAGGCAAAGTGAGGAGTGACATATTTTATACGTTTGAGTTAATTTCCTGCAGTTAAGCTCTATAAAACATTGAGCCTTTAAGTTTAGTTTAACATGATTCACTAAATCGGTACTCAAATACTATTCGCTTTGTATCTCAGTTACTGTCTCTGTCTCTGTCTCTCTTTCTCTCTTTCTCTCTACCTCTCTCCCTCTCTCTCTCTCTCTCTCTCTCTCTCTCTCTCTCTCTCTCTTTCTCTCTCTCTCTATCTATCTATCTCACGCATACACACACATCAGCTCATTATATATATATAGATATACATGCGCACTCATATGAGTATATACACACACACACACACACACATATATATATATACATATATATATAGAGAGAGATATATGCACATATACATACACACATACACACACACATACATATATATATATATA
>NC_068988.1:49686605-49691554 GCF_001194135.2 Octopus bimaculoides
TATATATATATATATATATATATATATATATGTATGTATGTATATAAAACCATATAATATATCTGTCTCGATAATACTGGATTATTTTTTTTATATATTTAATATGATGTAATAACTATAGATAATATATATAATATTTTCATCAAGTAATAAGAGTTGACATCTGGATTCAGCTAGAACATTGTAACTGCATATACAAAGCTTCTATGTGACTTGTATTGTTTTCTATTTGTTGCGTATTAATTTCTGGTGAGATTTTTATACTCACTGCAATAAATATGTTAACATTTCTTTTTATTGTGAATGGCGTCTCTGAATTATTTATTGAATTTTCATTTCCTATCTCAAGAACAGCACAATCTTGTATAAAAATTATGTAATGCTTCTTTCATGAAAGTTTCTGTAAATGTCAGGGAAGACTGTATATCGTTTATGATTTCAGAATTAGGTCGAAACTTGCAGTGATTTGTTTCTCTTTCATGTTGAAAAATCGAACAGATGTTATTTCCCCGATGCAATTCTGTCTAGCTTGCTTCGAAATGAACGCGCCATGAAAAATGTCAACACGAACTTAACTTGCATTGTCGGATCTTCACACATGGAGTTTTTCATTTCATGTATGTCTGTTATATCATCCAAGAACAAGTTACACTCGAAGGCAGTTCAAATCCCGGGGATTCAATCAATCAAGAAAGTAAAAAAAAAAAAGGTTAGAAAATTACCACTTTTAAATCTCACATCGTGAGATATTCAGCAACAGTACTTTGTAGTAAAGATTGTTTGCCAACATAACATGGCAACCCTAGTTTAGGACCAATGTTGCTGTAATTTAGCCCTAGGAGACATCCTCTCCAGCTGGCTATACGACACGATCTGTGTCCTTACATTTTCGATCAAGGGAATCTAGCACCCCCACTCAGCTCAAAACAATATATGTATATCGCGATTTCTAGGTTATTTCTCTTCCTAGCCGAACAATTATTCTGTGCTGATAAAGGGAAATAACCCAGAAATTGTGTTACACAGATATTGTTTTGAGCTGAGTGGGGGTGTTAGATTCCCTTGTTCGAAAATGTAAGGACACAGATCATGCCATATGGCCAGCTGGAGACGATGTCTCATGGGGCTAAGTTACAGCAACATTAGTCCTAAACCTGGACTGCCATATTATGTTGGCAAACAATCTTTACTACAAAAACAGGTGTTATAAACAAGCACAACCAATCTTTTTTCCTCTCTCTCTCTCTCTCTCTCTCTCTCTCTCTCTCTCTCTCTCTCTCTCTCTCTCTCTCTCTCTCCTTTTCTCTCCCCCTCTGTCACTCTCCCTCTCTTTCACACACACACACACACACACACACACACACACACTTACACTCAGAGACACACTCACAAACACACACCATCTCACACACTGAATTTATATTATTTGAAAGATATGTATCCAAAGAAGTTATCCGCTTCTTCAGTTGTAGCGGTTTAAGCCTATGGTACATCATAAATAACAAAAAGCAATGTTTAATTATTAAGAAATTAAGAATGAGAACAATAAAAATAAGATCCTGAGATTATACTATATTTGTCTTACTCACAGATGTTACATTCATGTGTGTCTGTGATTGTGTTCGTGCGCGCGCGTGTGTGTATGTATGTATGTATGAATGTATGTATGTATGTTCGTTCGTTCGTTCGTTCGTTCGTTCGTTCGTTCGTTCGTTCGTTCTCGTTGCTGGTAATGGAAGGAAGATGTTCACATCTGCAGAGCAGCAAACCTCTAGGACTGTTCGTGATCTTTCTTTTCAGTCGTAAATAATAATCTTTTCTATCCTAGACACACAAATTTTGTGGAAGGGAGCCAGTCGATTAGATCGACCTCAGTACATAACTGGTACTTAATTCATCGACCCCGAAAGGATGTAAAGCAAAGTCGACCTCGGCGGAATTTGAACGTAAAGACAGACGAAATGCCGCTAATCGTTTCGCCCGGCGTGCTAACGTTTCTGCCAGCCCGCCGCTTTATATAATAATATCAGGCAGGTTATGTTTGCAATTGGTAGAAGTTTCTAATATTCTTTATGCTGATATGTAAGTATTCAATAGGATAGGTGTTGTTTGCATTTACTCCAGGGTAGTCTTTTCTACGGATAACATTGTTTATTGTTTCAGCAACATGTCACTGTGGGAGGTTGTACCACGATGACATTTTGGGTCAGATGCTGACTGCATGTGTCATCTCCTCCATTAAAAAATGACTTAATCGACATTTACGGTTGCATCTAGGGAGTTTAAGTGTCAACGTTTGTTCATTAGATATTTCGGAGCTATCTCCTGTGAATTGCAAAAGCTTAAGCTTAGAGATGTGACATGGTGTAAACGTTCATGAGTCCAAATGAGGCTACTCTTCATGCCAGTATTATCATCCGTCTCAAGCTTACAGGAAACATACCTACGTATAAGCATTTTGTGGTTTATAGAATAATATTCTTCTTACTCTGCTGAGTTTAACTAGTCCTGTACTGCTGAGTTCACATAGGAAGTCATTAGGAAGTAAGCGCTTCTTGGGAAGTTCACAACCAACCCGCTGGATGTTGTTTACTATTTTTGAACACTCGGTTGATGTTTTTTCTGTCGTTGTTTTTTAGATGTCTGAGTGATATTAATCGCTATCCAAAGGCTGCCTACACTAATCTTAAGCTTCTACCTCAATTTTTTTTTATGTCATAGAACCTGTTTCTGTAGAAGTTTACTGTTGATGTCAAGATCTTGTGAGTTTTATCGTTTTATGGAGCAGATTTCGTTATAGAACTGTCAAGTATCCCAAATGCTCGTATCAGCACTGGTACGGTCATTGAGTTGTGAGATATTATCTTGTTGAAAGAAGAAAGCTTTGGCAGTCATATTTATTTTTAGTCTAGCGTAATATTTTTGGGGCGACTTAACCTTTGTTTACAGGATATTCGTATGATATATATTTTGTCAATAGGTATTTGTAAGTCTCATTTTGGGGGACAGTGGAGACAGGGAGACTATTGACATAGAAGTTCTAAATTCTGGAAACATCTTTTCGGTGATCAATTCTTAAACATGAAATTCTTTTGTCCAACTTCCATCCCCGTATCAGCAGAAATTTAACTAAATCCCGCTGTTTCTCAGCATAGTAAATATTTCGAGTACATGTACTTATCTTTAAATCGTCCCAAAATTAAAGGTTACATTAGTAGGCACAAGACTTAACCCGGCTGATTTTCGCAAATGATATGAATATGGATTTGACGCCAAAATAATCGGTGCGCTGTTACGTCAGTTTTTCATTCGTTACCGCGGACTTTAAATGTGTGGCCATTGATTTCAGGTTTCGTTCAAAAATCGGAAATAGTTTCACCGTGGTTCTCGTTCTTTATTTAAAGTCACTTTCTGTTTCATATATATGTTGCTATGAAGAGAAATGACAGAATCATTCAAGACAGATGGAACTCGTGTGATTGTTCTTCAGTCTAAACAGTTGTTGGTAGACATCTCTAGGAAAACCATAGCCAGTGAGGCGCTCTCAGTTGCTTACAGTTCTCTAGACGAATCACTAAGGCGATATGTTTCACTCGAGATCTAGAAGGTTTGAACCAGCAAGAGACAGCCTGGTTTGGATAAAACATTGTAAATAATTAGATACTTTGGTGCGGTCCTGAGCAAATTGCAACCCGCAGGATTTCTGAAGAGCACTCTGTCGCTTACGCCATCGAGGGTTACAGTTTATCCGATCAACGGAACAGCCTGCTCGTGAAATTAACGTGCAAGTGGCTGAGCACTCCACAGACACGTGTACCCTTAACGTAGTTATCAGGTATATTCAGCGTGACACAGTGTGACAAGGCTGACCCTTTGAATTACAGGCACAACAGAAACAGGAACTAAGAGTGAGAGAAAGTTGTGGTGAAAGAGTATAGCAGGGTTCGCCACCATCCCCTGTCGGAGCCTTGTGGAGCATTAGGTGTTTTCGCTCAATAAACACTCACAACGCCCGGTCTGGGAATCGAAACCACGATCCTATGGCCGCGAGTCTGCTGCCCTAACCACTGGGTCATTGCGCCTCCACTCTGAACAGCACACCTGATGAAAAATGACATTGAATTTTTTAAGTAGTGCAGTTCTCCTGAGGATGAATTATGTGTTATTCACTCGTTTTTCGGAAATTGGCTGTGCATACGTGTTTTAGAGGAGCAAATACATTCGAGGAGGGAAGCAGAGAAGAAACTACTTTTGTGAACTAGAGGCTGGAGAGTATCACTATCAAATAGATTCCTATCAAACCTTCGAAGAGAATTGGTTGAGATGCGCCATCTGTATAAGGCATGTTGTGTTGTATTTGTTATTAATATACCTTCCAGCCTTCTAGCATTGTGGGACAATTCTACATAAGATATTTGTGTTATCAACTAACGTTTACCCAATGAGTTATGACATTCGCAAACCTTTCTGAACACGCGTGCGCGCACACACACACACACACACAAATGCACAAATACACACAAACATGCACATACGCAGACACATACAGCAATTATCTTTAATGGAACGAAGGATTTTGTGAATTTATTATTTTTATTAATCCCTTTTTTAATAAAAAAAAGTGTTTCGAAAATTCAAAAAAAAAAATTGCAATTATCTCTATGGGCTCTGTTTGTTCTAAATTTATTATCCTTGTTAATTCCATTAAAATAAACACACACACGCCTGAACACTCACACACTCGCGTCTGCAAACACTCACATACACGCACACACATGCACAAACACACACACGCAAGCACGCACGCACGCATTCAAACACATACAAACAAATTAATTTTTATTAGTTTTGTGTTTATTTTATTTTAGTATTTACCCCTTTCGTTATTAATTTTATTAATCACCCCTTTTTTCCCTTTAAATTGTAATTATTTTTAGCTTGACCCCTAT
>NC_068988.1:49691799-49692841 GCF_001194135.2 Octopus bimaculoides
ATTGCTGTCCTGGATCTCATTTCACACACCACAAAATCACCACCCACCCACCACCACTACCACAACCAGTACCACTACCACTACCACCACCACCACCACCACCACCACCACCACTACTACTACTACTACTACTACTACTACTACTACTACTACTATTTGGGTTGTGGATTGGCAGAATCAGTAGAACACCTGAAAAAATAACTTGCACCATTTACTGGCAATCCCTTGCTTTCTGTGATCAAACCTATTGAGGTAGATTTTGCATCCCTCTGGAGCCGACAAAACAAGTAACAATTAATTAGTAAGACTAACTGTTACGTATAGTTTTGACTTGGACAAATAGATTCTGTACAGAAGATCATCCGGGTATTTGTGATTTGCGCCGACACCGAAGTTACTTAACGTATATCACGTACTCTCGTTTCTTGAGATTCGAGACATCTCACCCCACCCTCTGGCATTTTTCTTCTGTACCTTTGGCAAAACAGTGCTGCCTTCATAACCGAACGTAGATGAGATCGGCGAGAACTAATATTGGTAAACTGTCAGTTCGGTTGTAATATTTTCCCTTAAAGACCAATGTAGCTAAACAGAAGGTGTTTAATAATATCATCAAAAATGTTTACTAAACTGATTTTCTGTGAGCGATACATTCAAGTATAATTGACTTCTGTTCAGTTTTCTACTCAAAGTTATTGCCGTCGTTGATGTTGTTTTTTCTCTGTTACTTGTTTTACTCATTAGACTGCGGCCATGCTGGAACACAACCTTCAAGAACTTTAGTCGAACGAATCGATCCCAGCATATTGTTTAAAGACTTGTATTTATTCTATCGGTCACTTTTGCCGAACTGCTGTGTTACAGAGACATAAAGATATACACACGAGATGTCAAGCGGTGCTGAGTGACAAACACACACACACACAGAGTTCAGCTAGAGGAGATGTCCTCTTGAGGTTAAAAAGTCATAGAAGAGTCCGTTCGAACAGACAGCCATGTTGAAGTGGCTACGAATATTATATATATATACATATATATATAT
>NC_068988.1:49692851-49695351 GCF_001194135.2 Octopus bimaculoides
TTGAAGTGGCTACGAATATTATATATATATACGACCGTCCTCTTTCGGTTTCTGTCTACTCACAAGGAAGCTACAGAAGACACTTGCCCAAGGTGCCGCCGTGCATTGGCTCTAAACCCAGAACCCTGTGCATGGGTAGCAAATTTCTTACCATAGAGCGATGCTTGTGCCACATTTTGATTGTTTTGTAATTTTTGCTTTTTTATTTCTTGTCGCGAATTTCTTATTAAACAATTCTATATCTCACCAATCTGTTGTTTATTGGTAAACTCCAAGTAGCCTTGATGCGGCAAACCTATGACCAAAGACATTCTAACCAGGACCATCACATCTTTACTGTAGGTATAAAGTATCTGATACTATAAATATCAATATCATATCTCAAATGCCCTTCCCATTCTTGTTTTTAAGATTATGGGGTGCGTGATTCGAGATAGAGTTTACGGATTTTCTTTTGTAACAAACGACCGTGCAGTAATCTTCTCGCTGGATCGTCATCCTTTGCTGTTTCCTACGCAGAGATTGTGGGTCCAGGCAGATTTGTCAATATCAATGATGAATCCAATGTCACCGAGAGGTGGTTCATAAAGTTTAATGCAGCTTTCCTGTTTTTCTTGAGATAAGTATTTTAAGCTGATCGTTTGTATTGTACAGGAACCAAATCAACTAAACTTTGCAAACTCCTGGTTTAGCTGTTGTTCGGGTTGTGGCTAATTGCTCCCATAGGCTCCTATGCTTATGGAGAATGATCGTTAAATGTAGGTTTGCCTTCCATCATGACAGAGAGCAAATACTATGCGATGAACAAAATAGGTTGTCGTGAAAACAGCAAAGAGATAAAATGATCAATTTCCGATTGACAAAAACAATGTTCAAAGATTGTACAAGAAGACACAAATTTAGCGATACCATGAATGTACTATGAAAACGGGAAATATAGAAAAAAATAGAGAAAACATCTTCATTCATTACACTATCCGCCTGGGATAGTGTAACGAAACTATTCGGTTTATCAATAGCATATTTGATCAGAAATAGTAGGCACACATTAGAGACTGAACTTACGTCAGAAAATTATATTGAGAGGGAAATTCAAATACTAGTGGAATGATTCAGTGTATTAGTATATTGCCCTTCTAACTTGTAGTAACTCGACAATAATGACACTGATATTGCGAAAGACAGGAGTCGAGTATGAAGGAAGAAAAATGATTTAAAATCAACCATCTATCCTTTATGGTCGATCTTGAACTATTTGAGAAGAATGAGAACTAGATAGGTTAATTAGCTTTGAACAGTTAATTTATTCAACAAAATCTTAGAAATAGAATTTGGAATAAAGACGTCTAACATATATAAAAAGAGAGGAAGATGGTGTTACTTGAGGGGTTAGCGTTATCTGAAAGCACAGAAATGAAAAGTATTGTGGAGAATGGATACAAGTTCTTAGGGAGACAAGAAGTCGGTAAAATCAAGAAAATTGCAAAGAAGAAAGTATTCAGAACCGGAGGAGTAACAATTGAAGATAAGCAAAAAAATAAATTAAAGAAACATATAAGGATAAACATATGGATGATATCAGAAATGGGATGCAGAACAAGTATATTTATATGAAATAAGTATTCCAAAGGAGATATATAGAGAGTCACCGTGTGTAATATGCTGAGAGGCCGTTTATAGTGAGATTTATGGAGCCACAATGTAATATTCTTACAGACTGTTTTTAATAGAATATATGGATCCGCAGAATAATATACTAAGGTGCTGTTTATAGTGAGATATGAGCAGATATTATGGTTCACATGCTTGTACTGAGATATAACCTGCGATATACATGTGGTATGATATTTTGAGCAAGCCGTTTATCATACATTAAACGGAGAGGAGGATGAATGATTGCCATAGAAACAATATCAGATCTGCAAAACGCACCCAGCCAACTCTCACCCTCTTTTCATTTTCTTTGAAATGATGCAGGCTACAATAGTCAGTATATCCTTCCTTTTTTTTGTTTTAAAGCAATGCGCTTTAGATTTAACTATTATTTTTAGCATGTCAAATGACCACATAAAGACGTATTTCTTGGTTCGCGTGATGTACTAGCGTTGGCGTTACTTTTGTTGCCGTTGGTCACGGCCTTACTGCTTTTGTTGGTGTTGTTGTTGGTGGTGGCAATGATGGTGATGGTGATGGTGGTGATGATGGAATCTCTTCTTTTGCCGTTGGAGTGATTTTGGCTGTGGTTATTCGGATGTTGTTGATGATGATGATGATGATGGCATCATTTTTGCTGCCGTAGGCGGCAACGTTGTTGCTGGTTGTATTGCTCACGGTAGTAGTAGTAGTAGTAGTAGTAGTAGTAGTAGTAGTAGTAGTAGTAGTAGTAGTAGTAGTAGTAGTAGGATCTCAGTAGTTGTAGCCAAAGGGATGATGATGATGTTGGGCGCCGAAGTTTTCACAATTCTATAGTAGCGGTGGCGCTTTTGTTGTTACTGTTGTT
>NC_068988.1:49697707-49700645 GCF_001194135.2 Octopus bimaculoides
ATATATATATATATATAAATGTTTATATCTTTGTAAATAAGAGCAGCTTTTGTTTTATGTGTATGAGTGGAAATGAAGGAGACAGACAGACAGACAGATAGAAATCCGCACACGCATTCATTAGAAATCGTCAGTTCATGATTTCTTCCGTTGTTGTTGGAGTGTCGTGCTTCAAGCGTTTATTCAGGCAAACTATGGAATGAACTGCGTAGAAGGAACAACTGTTTAAGCCGTTCCCCATCGGTCGAGAACAATTCGCATAATTATCTGTGTCGCACACCTGAAGATAATGGTGCTGCTGATGTTTACTATATCTAACAACCGCGGTGTAAGCGAGATCATTCCGAACTGTGAATGACTGTAGCAGTTAGTATGGTTTTGCAACGATTATAGTGTATTGTCTTTGATGACTATGGAAGCGCCATGAACATTTCAGATCGTATGAATTGTCTAAAGAAAGTAGTCTCGAGAGAATGCAGACCAGACGGTACATCGGAACATTGGCTCCGTGTAATCACTAGATGTTGTAAGAACAGAAAGTTATGCCTACACTTTCACACTTTGCTGTTATATGTGACAACTCTGTCACAATGTTCTATGTTATGAAAGCACTTCAGATCTGCAGTCTCTGATTTTCTGCAATTATTGCAATTTGAATGAGTGTATATGCTGGTTGTATAAGATCTTTGTGTTTCCTTTAACTCCCGTATAATTTTTATCCATATATGCAAAGGATGCTATAGTTCCTCTGTATATCAATGCTTCAGGGACTCTCGATCTTCTAAGCAGAAAGGTTGAGGGCTTTCATAAGTTCTTCTTGAAAAATTCTTGTTCAAAGTTCATATAAGCAAAGAAAAGATCCTCTCTTTATCAAGGAGTTAGGGACTCTCTATCTTCTAAGCAGAAAAACTTAGGGTTTTCAAAAGCTGTTCTTGGTTGTGGAAACTCTCTCCATGTATGAATTTTCTTGGAGTGTGTGACAGCTAATAAGCAGAAACATCGGGATAAGAATAGTCTATTTTAACAGTATTAGTGTAGTAGAGTTTATGGTATTTGCGCTTAGTCGCGGAAACAGGCACTACCTACGTTGGTTTTTACATTCGAGTTAAATGATGGAATAAACAATATTCCTTTCTCCTCCGTGCTGTTGTGCGTGATTATTTATATTAGTTTCTCACTAAAATCGCTTCTCGGTATTCTTTTACTTGTTTTAGTTATTTGACTGCGGCCAAGCTGGGGCACTGCCCTGAAGAATTTTTAGTCGAATGCAACGACTCCAGTACTTTTTTTTAAGCCTGATACTTATTCTTTTAGTAACTTTTACCGAACCATTAAGTTACGGGAACATAAACACACCAGCACCTGATGTCAAGCAGTGGGAAGGGGAAAATAAACACAATACAAAGACATACATACATACATACATACATACATACATACATGTGTGTGTATATATATATATATATATATATAATACAAATAATATATATACATGTATACACACATATATGTACATACTTACATCTACATGTGTATATACATGCATATCAGGGTACAGGACGTTAGAACAATAAACTACAGACAACGGAACGAACACATAGGAAAACGGAAAGCACCTTGGAATATCCCTTCATCAGCTGTCTCTATTCTATCTAGACGTTTCGAAGACCAGACAGGACGTACTCTAGAATAGTCTCTTCCTGAGTAGTGGATCAACCCACTACACAGAGGATTCCAAGGTGGCAAACACAAACCAAGACAGGAAAAAATGGACAGTGAAAACAACATTCAAAATATATATACACGACGGCCTTCTTTTAGTTTCAATCTACTAAATCCACTCACAAGGCTTTGGTCGGCCCGAGGCTATATTAAAAGACACTTGCCCAAAATGTCATGCAGTACTACATCGCTTATGCGATGTAGTACTGCTTATGCGATGTAGTACATTGTTTTGATTGGAGATATTCTTGTAATAACTCTCCTTCAATGAGGTCGGCTTTAATTTAATTTACCAACAACAAGACGATCATCTGAATAGCGAAGAACGCCACTACGCATCGCACAACTCCCCAAACCAACCAATCTCCCAAACAGTAGCTGATCTTCTTGGTCCCTAAACAGAAAGATCTCTTCCAATTTTAAAGAATCTTCTCTTTTCTTCTCAAACATGATGGTTTTGTAAGCGATAAATGAACAATTATTACCGTTTATAGAAGCAAAGGTCAGTTACCGCTGAACTATTGCGCTAGCAGCACGACTGTCTGTACATGTGTATTACTCCTCTTCCAATGTAAACAGGAATAAATCAAATGACTATCGTAAAATTAGATCAAATAAATCTTAAATTACGATAGGGATTATTGAATAATAATGTTGTGAATAAAGTTTCAGAGCTGAATTGGCAAAATATATTCGATAGTGCAATTGATTTTAAAAGATTACAACTGAATTTTATTTTCAAACAATATGTATATAGACAAATCAAATAAACGAACGGTGAAATTAGCAATAATAAACAAGAGGACGTGCACGTGGAATGTCATTAGTTTGACGCTCAGTAAAAAGGGAGAGTTTTCGACGTTTCGAGCATAGCTTTTTATCGGAAAGGAGAAATGGAGAATTCCAATGGAGGATAGGAAATCACCAACAGCAATTGTGTAATTACATTGCTGAAGTGATCAGAAGTGGAAAGAGATAGAGAAAGGGGTCCTTTTTGGACAGGAGCATGCGAAGACGACAGCAGAGCGCAAAGATGTGTGTGTGTGTGTCTGTGTGTGGTGGGGAAATAGTAGTATTTGTGTGCGTGTGTTTGTGTTTATGAGAGTGATGTACGCATGAGGGTGTGAGTCAACGAGCAGGTTAGTGGCCGGTGTTCGATTCGGTTGAGAGAGGTGAATGCAGGTAGCTGTTGCTGTATGTGTATGTTTATATGCTT
>NC_068988.1:49701174-49705735 GCF_001194135.2 Octopus bimaculoides
TATATGTGTGTGTGTGTGTGTGTGTGTGTGTGTGTGTGTGTGTAGAACAGAGTGAGTGGGAGAGAGTGAGAGAGAGAGAGCGAAATGTAGATGTAAGTACCGCTTAGTAAAGTGCATTTAATTGCTTAACAGTTTAACATGTATGTCTTTTTGTAAACTGATACTATGTCACACTTGGAACATATACTCAACGTTCTCTGCTGGTCGGTGCCATAAACTTATATTGGTACGCGCGGTGCTTCTTTTGTAAGTCCTTATTGATGTATGATGCTAATTTAGAAGTTCTGGGGTTTCATGGAAAACGTTTTGAAAGTAAATGGATTTTTTTAATTTTTAAAGAGTTCTTCCGTCCAGTTTTCACCGTGTGGCTGGTGTACTTCTTTTTACTCGGATGCTATGTGTGTGATACCAAACAACACCCAATGGCTGTCGGATATGATCTGAAGCACCTACTTCTGTCTTTTCTGTTGAGATTAAAGTCTGTCAGTATCACATTTTATCTGAAAAGTTTGAAATACTATCAAAATCCTGCGTCTTTTAATATCTATTTACGGATTAAATTTCCTTTATAGACCAGTCCAAGAATCTAAATGTTGGTTCCAGTTCTGGTACTGCAAGTGCATAGGTGAGATATCATCTAGTTTTAAGAGGACAGCTTCGACCACGTTTGGCTGTTGGCTTTATTTTTGTTGTTGTTGTTGTTGTATTTTGTTCAGTTGTTGTTTGTGTAATAAAATAGTTACTATTCTTATTGTTTAACGGAAATAACAATATAGGATGTCAAGCATGCATGGGGATGTAACCAGAAGCATTCGGAGGTTAAAATCGGGCCCCTAGACTCACTCAGGCATCGGATAACTGGTTCATGATCGTATGACTTTGAGACGGCATTGCTGAGACGGCATTGCTGAGACAGCATTATGATTCTTATTATGGTTATTGTTTCGATCTTGTAGATCCTAAGAAAATCTGCGATCGAAGTGTTCCAATGCTTCTTTCTTTAGGTGTATTGCTGAAGTATTATTTTATGTTTCATTCTCTTTTAAGGATGGTATGGTGTAATATCAGGGAAATTTGGCTTCCATTTTTAGCAGTTTGTCTGTCTATGGAAAGGTTCCTTAAGTTTTGGTTAAACATCGTTCTTCGTAGCAAATTTATACGTTATATTCAAGTCAATACCAAGGTTATTTATAGTACTAAAGTTGTGCAAATGTTCTCTGTATGTATGCATCAAAATTAAAATTTGTCTTTTATATCAATGTAACCTTTCAAATGGAAATAAATATATACACACACACAGATACACATATGCTCACACACACATACACACACACACACACACACACACACACACATATATATACACACACACACACACACACACACACACACACACACACACACACACACACACACACGTACATTCACAGAGACAGACAAGATCAACCTGAATGATAAAAAGTAATTTTATTTTGCCGCATATAAGACAGAAAACAATAAACGGTAAATATTTTATTAAGACAAGTCTATATAATTAAAGTTCTTCTAACATGACAGTAAATGTTTAATCAAACACCTTTCCTATTATTGTATCACACATTATAAACGACGCTTCTTAATTATGGTAACACATTGTAAAGTAAAGCTTCGATAAATTCATTAGTTTCTTTTAATTATATTGATGTTCAAAGATTCTGTTTTATCTGATTTTTACTTATCTAAAATTTATACAAAAGTCTTGCAATATTTGTGAATACAGTCTTGCTCTCTACAAGTATTGATAATTGGCTTTCGGTTTCTGACTGAGTTTGGGACTATGCAGTCTTTTGTAACGATCCTTTGACAAAAGGATTTCCATCCAAGTTCAAATAATGGTCGTACAGATGAGGGGCTTTTATGAAGAATTCTTTTGTATTCTTCAAAACGGCTTTTATACCATGAAAGAATGCATATGAAAGCTAGAATTCTTCTTATGACCATGCATTCTTGATGTGACACTATATAATAAAAGAGTCATTCAAGGTTCTGAAAGCTTGTAGTTAAATCTTTAATAAACGCGAAACAAAATATTTTTTTAAATACCTATATTCGTATATTTTCATAAACATATACAAATTTTTAATTTAAAATCATATAAAATACTTCTGACTACTAATTAACATCATTGTAATAAATTTTGATTATCTTTTGCGAATATGTGTGTGTGCGCGCGTGTGCGCGCGTGTGCGTATGTGTAACACACGACACAAGCGAGCATATACTCTCACACACATACATGGAAAAGGTTGACAGTGACTACAGAGACTCGGATGCGTTGTTTTCCAATTTATCAATTACTAAAATATCAAATGAATCGCCTAAATACAGAGGAAACAACAGTTAAAGAATTATCAGAAACTAGAGTTTCTGATTTCTGATGATTTGTTAACTACCTTTCCCTCATTGGATGGATGATTTACACATAAGGAATAAATAAATTATTAATTTTCTTTTCGCATTGTTTCTTTATTTGTTCTCATATATATATATCAGAATTGCCATAGGTAATGATGTTTTCATATTCATTAATTTGTGCAAATTCGCCTTACATCTGTTTCTGATAAGCATTGTAAGTGCGTTCATAGTTCTGTTTACTCAATCAGTCAATTGACCGACTGAGAAAAATTGAACGACAGATTGAGTAAACAGAATTACGAACGCCCTTATAAATCTTATCAGAAACAACTGTAAGTCGATGTTGCAGAAATAAACGAACATGTTTATCCCTTTTCCTGTATATCATTCTGTATAAAAGATCAATTTAAATAGGAATGCAACTATGGATTTACAAAACAGAATGGCGATGGACTATATCATTGGGACCCTATTATTGGCTTATGTGGAATTCTTTGCTAAGCTGAAATAATTATGTTAGCCTGGTGTCTTTGTATTAACAGTGAGTTTATGATGTATTTTGCCCGAACTGGTAATCTCTCGTTAATTACTTTATATATATATTAGGTTGTTTCACATGAAATGTCGTATATGAAAGGTAACAGTAAAATGTGTCAGAAGTGTAAGAGAACTGATTTTTTAAAATCAAAGTATGATCCATGTTCATTTAAGACGTTTAGCCAACGTTTCTCTGTGTCATATATTACATCTTTAAAAATAAATTCATCTTTTGTTGTGATAAATTGTCCGAATGCTTCAATTACCTCTTCTCTATTTAAGAATGTTTTATTGCTTATGAAAAGCTTAAAATGCTTAAATAAGTGATGATTAGTAGGAGAGATATCAGGGAAAGAGGGAAGATGTTGTAAAATTTCATGATTCAGGCTTTGCAACTTTTGGACCGTAGCTTGAGGAGTGTGAGGACGTACATTGTCGTGGAGCAAAATTTGGCCTTCTGTATTCTTGGTTGCTTCTTTTTCAAGTTCTCATGCATACAATCAATTTTCTGGCAATACGATGTTGCTGTTACCGTTTTCCTTGTTGCAAAAATGAACTCCCTTCGCAAACCACCATACAGTGGCCACTAACTTTCTATGGTGCAATGGTGGGTTTGGGTAGTATTTAGGTGACTTTCCTCTAATCACTGTCTTGTTCTCCTGCTGTTGTCAAAGAGTATTCATTTCTCATCACAAGTAATGATTTGATGCAAAAATGGTCTTTTTCCAGTCGAGAAAGCACTTCCAGGCGTCTGTTTTTTAATCTCGTTCAGTTGATGAGGAACAAACCTATCCATTTTCTTGACTTTTCTAATTTTTTACAGGTGTTCAAAAACAGTTGTGCAAGATGTTTAGAGTTTTGATGGAAGTTTTCTAACCTTTGTTCTCGAATTTTGTTCAACCAAAGCGTTTAATCCATCATGCCGAATAACTGATTTTGGCCTTCCCTTTGGTTTATTTTCAAAGCTATCATCTCCTGAACGAGAGCTTTGGAATCATATCAGATCTATGAATAAGCTCTTGCTGGGCATTTAACCTAGCGGCTACTTAAACACTAGATCTAAATTTGTTCTTGTTATCATGCATTTTTCCAGCATAGACGTTGCAAGCTTTAATGTTTGTACAGTCCGGATAAGGTTTTCTCCGTAACAAATTTTTGTTCTATTACTCAGGACGCGATAAAGTGAAGGATAAACTGAGATGAATAGTAGGTGATGCTAAAAGGTAAGAGCTGTAGCGATGTAAGAGGAAATACAATATTATTGAAGCTAGTGGCAAGACTCGGGACACTTGTATTGGTGGGCGCACAGACGAGGTAGAGAGAGACGATGGCAGGAGTAGAATAGTGAGGAAAATAAACACAAGGGGTGAAGAGAAAATTTCAGGCAGGTGTTGACAATACTTTTCAAAGAAATGAATAATCGAAAATAGTTTATTATAGAAATATAAATAGATTGGAAGTATTACAGAGACAAGTTATAAGCAACAAAATTGCATAGAGAATGGAGACACAGAAAAACACGAGCGGCCGGACGTTTAGAGGAGGGAAACAAAACGTATATCATTTCTAAGAAAATTTTGTGTGTGTATGTGTGCGTGAGTGTGCAAGTGTGTGTGTGTGTGTGTGTGTG
>NC_068988.1:49707623-49710294 GCF_001194135.2 Octopus bimaculoides
ACATACACGCACACACATATGTAGAGAAAGAGAAAGAGATGGATAGATAAACAGATAGATAGATACTTACATACATACATACATACATACATACATACATACACACACACATACATATATATACATACATATATACATACATACATACATACATACATACATACATACATACATATATACATATGCTGTTGTCTATGTTAACATTACTTTAATATTCTTACAAAAAATATTAAATGTTATATCAATGCTATTAAATTTATATTTATGGTGCATAGTAAAATTTGTCTACATTAGGTCTTTAAATATTAATTTTAAAATTTTTGATCATCAAAAACTCATATGCACGAAGTTCACCTTTTAATATCCAAGTTAAATGTAGAAATTTAAAATCTAGAATTTGAAATTCAAAATTCAGTATGGACCGACTTCACCATAAAATACAATGGTTATGAACAAACGATAATAAATTGTTTCGCTTGAATCAAAGTGATAATGTAGTCGCGATGATATATATATGTAAAATCAAGAAAGAATGACTATTGTTATTAAGTCAGATCGATAAATAACGAGTCAACTTTCATGACTATTGGTTTCAAATTTTGGGGGTAAGGGCCAAGCGGATTCAATCGTTCCCACTATTTAACTGGTACTTATGTTATCGACCACCAAAAGATGAAAGGCAAAGTCAACCTCGGCGGAATTTGAACTCAGAAAGACGAAATGCCGCTAACGATTCTGTCAGATCGCCTCCCGTTTAGAACTCCACCCGCACACAATCATCTCAAATTCCACGAAACAGTTGATCATGTGGGCACTGTCTGTGCCCCAGGAAGAACATACAGAAGAGACTAATCAGAGAAAACCAACTAAACGCCAGGAGCTGGTAAAGCAGAGCAGAAACCAGGATTGACAACCACATTATGAGGCAATTGAAGTGGGTAGCGAGGATTTTTGGGTAGTTTATTTAGCAAAGTTATGCCTGTGTTTGGAGTTACTTGTGCAGTAATGAAAAGGGACATAAATTTTGTTATTCAGGCCGCAGAGAAGGTCAGCAGGTGGTCTTGCATAAAGTGGGTAGAACTGTGACTTACTGTTACTGGGATGTAAACTGACCAACCCTGACTGAGTCAACTGTGTAAGGACGTCGGAAGTTGAAAGATAAGAAAATCACTGACAACCTTGAGGCATCACAAATTATGCATCCTAGAGCATTTGTGAGATGTATTTTGAGACTATAACATCCATATCATTTTTATGTATGTATGCATGCATGCAGGCAGGCATGGATACACGGATGGATGGATGGATGGATGGATGGATGGACAGGGATGAGGGGCTGCTGAAATGTTCTTGGCTTTAAGGGTAACACGAAAGGCGTGGCTCGAGGTCCGACCTTCCGAGTTCTTTTACAGGGCTTAGAAGAGCAAAAGGATCGCTGCAATAAGTTTGTGAATCTGAGAAGGGAATATGTTGAATGAAATCATAATTAACTGGCGTAGGAGTGGCTATGTGGTAAATAGCTTGCTTACCAACCACATGGTTCCGGGTTCAGTCCTACTGCAGGGCACCTCGGGCTGACTAAAGCCTTATGAGTGGATTCGGGAGACGGAAACTGAAAGAAGCCCGTCGTATATATGTATATATATATATACATATGTGTGCGTGTATGTGTGTGGGGGTGTCTGTGTTTGTCGTGTTTTGGGCAAAAGAAAATACAGGACGGTGCTCCAGCATGGCCGCAGTGAAATGACTGAAACAAGTTAAAGAGTAACTGATCGTCCTGTATTTTCTTTTGCCAAAAACCATGAACTTTTCAGTACCCCCTCGTAAATAGGTAGGTAGGTAGGTAGGTTGGTAGGTAGGTAGGTAGGTAGGTAGGTAGGTAGGTTGGTAGGTAGGTAGGTAGGTAGGTAGGTAGGTAGGAAGGGAAGCAAGTAGATAGGTTGGTAAATGGACTACGGTTATGTAAGATGCGAAATAATGGGTGTATAAAATGGAAAGTATGATAGAAAGAACTAGACAAGTACTACATATGAGGTAGGTATATATATAGGTATTTACGTATGTATTTCAAGTATTAAGTAAGTAGACAGGTTGCATATGCTATAACAGCAAATGATGGAATCGAACATACAACTATGGAAAGCTTGAACGTAGGCAGCGGCAATGGAAAGTGGCAAATATATAAGTATAATGAAAGGTTGAAAGATCGGACGAGATATGGGAAGATAAAATAAAGGGCGGAGAAGAAATTAAATTAAAGAGACACGAATAAGTTGAAATACTGTTAGAACGAAAGAATAACTAGAAATAATATATACAAGTATCTAGATACGGGTATTAGAGAAACATTAAATGCAGAGGTTCAAAGGTAGAGAAATAAAATGCTGGAAAGTTCAGCGCAAAATATGCTGTTGAAAAGAAGAGTATGGTGATCGAAGTCAGGGTAAAACAGTGGATATCAGAATAAAACTGAGGTAGGTATATGCGTGTATGAAGTTGGAAGACAGCTAGCATACAATACAATGAAGGGAAATTCTTTAAAGTACATTCAACATCCTGTAAAGAAGAAATATATAAATAAATAAGCAGAGAATTCAAGTATCAACAAAAGCATAAAAACCGTGTGTATGTGTTTGTGAGTGTGTGTGTGTGTGTGTGTGTGTGTGTG
>NC_068988.1:49710672-49711102 GCF_001194135.2 Octopus bimaculoides
ATATATATATATATACAGATATGTATATATACCTCTATATATATGCATTTATATTTCCTACATATGTTTGAGAATGAGTGCATAAAATGTTACATAAAGAGATATTTATACACTTGCAAAACACAATAAACATAAAATATGCGCATATATTATCACTATTTCTATAAACGCTTGCACACGTACACGTTCATGCATATACGCATTCAACATGACTATAAATGTGTACGTGTGTGTGTGTGTGTTTGTGTGTGTAAATAATACAGATAAACATATATATGCACGCACATACACATTTATACACACAAACATATATATACATATATATATGCATATATACATTGTATGTATGCATATATATACACATGTATATATACATATATATATATGTATATATATATATATATGTATATATATATATATATATATATAT
>NC_068988.1:49711279-49713687 GCF_001194135.2 Octopus bimaculoides
TATATAATCGATAGATGCATAAAGACACTATCGCAGCATACGTATACTCATAGAGACATAGAGACAGATGTCTATACATCAATACCTGTGGGGGAAAAAAAAACGAACAAAGAACAAAGAAGAATTTTCTAAAATGCACTCATATGCACATCGACTCATAGAAATACATAAAACAGCTGAAGCGGAAATCTAAAATGCAGCCAAGCATACGAAGGTGCATCAGCAAGAAGAAAGGTGACAAACGAAGGTTACTTTCTTCACAGAGAACTAAGCTAAAAGCCAAATATGAGAGAACTGTGCCGCTGACCGTGATAGAACATCAAAAATGGTGGATAGAACTAAGTTCTAACTTCATTTTGATGTACCAGCACACTGTAAGCTAGTTGTGAATGGGAATGAGCATGCGTGTGAATAGATATGTTCGACGGGCCTGGCATTGAATTGAATGCGCACGTATGAATGTGTTTACAAGTGCCAATCTATGTTTGTGCGCATGCGTGCGAGTGATCGCGTGTGTGTGTGGGAATGCATATATACATACATATATATATATGTATATATATATAAATGTATATATATATAAATATATATATATATATATACACAAACATGCATACATACATACATAAATATACACTAATTATATACACTGCATATTACAAGCATAAATACTAATCTACGCCCCACCTCCCAAACTTAAGAGTGACACACTCTACGTAGTGGAGACGTACGAAAGTGGAGATAAATACGAATATATATATATGTGTGTGTATCTATATTATACATACATATATATATATATACTTATATAAATATATATATATGCATATAAATCCATATATATAAAGATGCATATATACACATTCACATATATATGTATGTATGCATGTATCGGTGTATATACGTTTGCATATTTTACCTATACTCATAAAACCACGCATACACAAACCAGATTTGCATAATATATGTGCACATATAGATATTATGCTTTAACAAAATAGTTTGCCTACATCTATACGTACATGTACACTATGAGTCTTCTACATAAACTTTTATGCATATATATGTGTGTGCGTGTGTGTGTATACACACACCTAAATATATACGCAAATATATATTTATGTATAACGTCGTATAGATATATACATGTGTGTGTTTATATATATGTATGTACGTATATAAATACATATATACACACACACACATACATACAGATCTGTTCACGTTTTTCACATGTATAATTTACACACATTTACATATATTCATTCTACCTGTCTCCAACTCTACAAGCATTGAGTATGTATATATATATATATATACTTGCTTACACACACACACACACACACACACACACACACACACACACACACACATATATATATATATATATATATATATATATATATATATATATATATATATATGCATATACATATATGCACACACTTACTCCCGCTCTGCTCCAGTCAGAAACATTATATTCCAGTACGTTCGGTGACCAGTAAAAAGTGTGTTATTGCAAATAGATTGAATAAAACATATTGACATATATCTTTCTAATATTGCTCTCTGTGATGTTTATGATGATGATGATGAGGAGGTGGAGGACGATGATGGTGTTGGGGCTTTCGATTTTTACGCTGTTGTTTTTTGGGGGGTTCTTTTGATCATACTGTTCCTTCTGGTGTTATTTATCTTTGTTGTTCTGGTCGTTGCATAGGGTGTCACTACGTAGTGTATTCCTTATTGCTGTTGTTCTTATATGTTATTATTTTCTTATCAATGCTGATTTCATTTTATTTCATTTTTTTCTACTTCTTTTAATAATTTTCTCCTAGTTTTCCTCGTTGTCTTTTAACCCCCCGACCTATCTTATTGTCCTTATCGTTAACTGCTGAATTTTTCCCGGTTGTTGTTCTTTCTTTTTCTTCCCCCGTTGACATTAACGTTTTTTTTTATTGTTGTAACAGTTGTTATTTTTCTTTTGTTTTTCTTGTATTATTATTTTGTTTCTTTATTGCTATGTTATATTATTTATTGCTGTGGATGCTCTTTACAGTATATTCCTTCTTATTGTCGTTGTTGCCCTTCTTGTTTGCTCTTGTTAGTATTACAGCCATTTTATTTTTACCGTACTTGTTACAGTTTTGCTTTTATTTACATAGTTTTTGTGTGATTTTTGAATTATCGTTGCCAATGTTATTTTTTCCGTTTTGATTCCTCCATCTTTTTTTCGCTTTACATCGTACTTTTTTTCTTTTATTTCGCTTTTCCTTGTTATTTGTTTTGTTACATCTATCGGCTGTTCCTTTGTATTTATCATAGCTGTTGGTACTGCTTCTTATCGTTCGTGTCTGATAGTGAGTCGATGTAATTCTTCTGTCTCTCTCTCTCTCTCTCTTTCTTCA
>NC_068988.1:49713780-49717671 GCF_001194135.2 Octopus bimaculoides
AGAGAGAGAGAGAGACATATATATGTATGTATACTTATGTATGTATAAGTATGTATGTATATATAAGCAAATACATTTGAATTTTGTTCTTGAAACTCTTGCTTATATCAAATATTCGGTGGTAAAAATATCTTCAATAGCTTTAACATTGATCTCCCTTTTATAACAGAACTGAAGTCATCCCTACAGGATATACACTTTATTGGGTGTTGTGTCGTTCATTGAGTGTTTGGTGCATGCGCGTTCACATTCACACGCATAAACTGACACACGCACACACACACAAACACACATACACACACATATATATGTATCTATATATACATATGTATGTATATGTGTGTATCTATATTTACTTTTATATATATATATATATATATAATAATACAAAGAATATATATACATGTATACACACATATATGTACATGCTTACATCTACATGTGTATATACATGCATATCAGGGTACAGGACGTTAGAACAATAAACTACAGACAACGGAACGAACATATAGGAAAACGGAAAGCCACTTGGAACATCCCTTCATCAGCTGTCTCTATTCTATCTAGACGTTTCGAAGATAAGACAGAACGTACTCTAGAATAGTCTCTTCCTGAGTAGTGGATCAACCCACTACACAGAGGATTCCAAGGTGGCAAACACAAACCAAGACAGGAAAAAATGGACAGTGAAAACAACATTCAAAAGCCGTACGGCCAAACGCAAATCTGAGGTAGAACGCTAGTAGTTCGTCTTGCCTTCACAGCGGCTGGAGTGAAAAGAAAGTTGACCACAGGTCACACGAGAGCAGAGAGGATGGTGGAGGGAGGAAGTGGAACAAGGAGGAAGGGACAGAAGGGTTATATATGCACACACACATAAATTCTGCTATGTCAAGATGGACTTATATATTCTTCCTCTGCTCTCTCCCACTTGGTTTTAATATGTTGCCACATTTGTAATATGTCTTTTTTCTACATTTTTTCGTGCAGCTGAAGATTGCTCTTCATATTGCATTTAAGGTAATGCTCACATTACTTAAATAAATTGAAGTAGCATGAAACGTGCGTACTGCAATCACTTTTGAAATCCGTGTTGCTTATTGTTTGATATATATATATATATATTGACTGTATTACATGGTGTCAATCTACCTGGAGATACAACATCAAGCAGCTAATGTAACATCTGCCAGATAGTATTTCTCTGGTATACAACTGGCATGAAAAATGGCTGATGACGCTTTCCATATGGATCGAATGTTTGTATTGCGGTACATGATATTAGTTAGGCTAGTACTTGGTCAGATTCTTCTGTGTTCTGCTTTTATTTTCATAGACTTTGTGTATAAGTCTTTATGTGTGTATGTGAAATTAATGTGTCATTGGTCGTGGGAATAGCATGCATTGAATCGGCAAATCAGGCAGATATAATTAATAGCTCTATGCATTGTAGATATAGTTTGGATCTATTGATATGATAGATCTAGATCTTATCTAATCTGGATTTGAAGTACATTTCTTGTTATAACTAATGTTATTACGTTGAGAAACGGGAGAGTATTGAAAGATATCTTCTAGTCTTAACAGTAAGTCATTACATCAGTAATATTGTGATTACCGCTAGATTACTGTTTATCATATGCACTATTACACAGCATTCCAATTATTGTTTAATATCTCTCATATTATAATTGAATATTTAGATTATTGCTGAACACATGGATAGAGTGTTTTTAATAAACTTATGGTGTGTTGTCAAACATGTAGATTATTGCTACGCTTCTGGATTATTATTACGTATTTGCCTACGACAGCGAGCTGGCAGAATCGTTATCACACCGGACAAAATGCTTAGCGACGTTTTGTCCGTCTTTACTTTTTGAGTTCAAATGCCGCCGAGGTCGATTCTACCTTTCATCTTTTCGGGGCTCATAAAATAAGTACCAGTTGAACATTGGAGTCGATGTAATAGACTTCTCCCTTCCCCCCAAATTTCAGGTCTTGTGCCTACACATTAAAAAGAATTATTGCATATTTGCATCATTTTTAAACATCTGCTGCATTTCTAAAGATTTTGATAATTTATGAGAACCTTGATGAGTTAAACCACTAGATTATTGTAAATCATCTGGATTATTGCTAAACATTTCGATTATTACTAACACTTCAATATATCATCCATTGTGATCGATAAAAATATACTAATCAGGCTAGTGGATTCGTGGAACTGATAGAATGCCGGACAAGATGTTCTGTGTTTGCTGATCTGGCTCTTTGCGTTCTGGAAGCAACGCCTGCGACCACACTCGTGCTAACTTGTATCGATTCTAAGCCAATGACCTTTCTCTTTAATAACATCAATAGTTTAGAAATGGGAAGTTAGCATGTATGCACAGCCGTTAGTCTTCCTTGTAAAAGAAAATGTCCAGTTTTGTGCAGGTACATGGTCAACCGAAACAGATGGAAGGTTTAGAATCTCTCTAAAATGTGTCGGACTCCTGCATAAGCATGTACAAAACAAATATTTCGACAGAGACCTGCTGACATACATACGAAAATAGCAGATGTTTACATGTATTCATACATAAGCACACACGTATTTAACATAGTACATGTATATTTTGCATAACGTTGTAGACATGTAGGCATATACATTTCCATATATACATCTATACGAACACACAAATGCAGAAGCACACATACATACTCAATCATCTACTTAGAGATACAAACACATAGATATAAATAACTCCTACTCACTAATAGTACAAGAATATATATATATATATATATAAAGACATGAATAAACACCGATTTACACGTAAACATTTGATGCAAATATCACATACATTTATATACATTTCGACACACCCATTCGCATATTTAGATACATGCACACATATAGAGATGCATATTTCTACACATAGAAACAGACGTTGCTTCACATATACATATACACTCATTTTCTCCATATTCGCGCTCAGTACACATTTATCAAATGAATTTAAAGGTTAAGTAAGTTTTCCTCCTCTTCTAGCCCATAAAGCATGGAATAATTCTATGTTGAATAGTTTAGATTTTAAAATTCTCTCCAAATAAAGGCCAGACAAGAATTATTCCAGTGAGTACGTTTCTGTATGCAACTCTGTGAGGGTATGTGTGTGTGTATGCATGTTTGTACGTGTGTCTGTGTGAGTCTGTACGTGTGTTTGTGTGCATGTGTGAGTTTTTTTCAGCCTGACATTTCTCTCGACAATTTTAGGTTTTTCTGTTCAACTATCATCAGACTTTGTTCTTCTATTTCTTTATTATTATTATTATTATTATTATTATTATTATTATTATTATTATTATTATTATTATTATTATTATTATTATTATCATCATCATTATTATCGTTGCTATTGTAATTAGTGTTATTTTATATGAAGCTGTTGGTTTATTTGTTTGCCTTTTACCATCCTCCGTTCCTGCACGTGTGTGTCTGTGTGTGCATATCTCTTTCTGTGTGAGAGTGTATGTGTGTATGTCTATGAGAATATCTGTGTATGCGCGCGCTCATAAACAAATGTCTATATAGAGATACTGTGAAATATATAGGTAAATACATCACTCGTATGTAAGTGTTTTTGTGCGCCGGAATATTTGTGTATGTTAGAGTTCAGTTGATTTTTTTTTTCTTCAATTAATCTAATCTTTTTTCTTCGCCAGATAAATGTTTTGAATGTACTGTCCTAATAGAGTAAACAAATATATTATGATTGATTTCAATATGTATGTAATATAGCTTATATACTGTCTCTATATCTATCTATCTATCTATCTATCTATCTATCTATCTATCTATCTATTTATCTATCTATCTATCTATCTATCTATCTATCTGTCTAT
>NC_068988.1:49717681-49722071 GCF_001194135.2 Octopus bimaculoides
GTATATATGTGTGTGTGTGTGTGTGTGCTGATAGATAGATAGATAGATAGATAGATAGATAGATAGATAGATAGATAGATAGATAGGTGGATGTAATTATCATTATCCCCTCGATTGGGGTTGTTCTTCATTTCTATTTTTTCTTATTTCTCACTCTCTCCACCTCTTTCTCTCCCTCCCATGACGTAATACTTAGCTTATGGAATTCTAATTCAATATCATGATCCATATGCTTTATATTCATGTGTGTGTATGTATATATAGGTGCAGGAGTGGCTGTGTGGTAAGTAGCTTGTTTACCAAACACATGTTTCCGGATTCTGTCGCACTGCATGGCACCTTGATTAAATGTCTTCTACTATAGCCTCGGACCGACCAAAGCCTTGTGAGTGGACCTAGTAGACAGAAACTAAAAAAAGCCCGTCATATCAACCATGTACTGATTTTTCTTTAAAGCCTGGTGGTAAGAGAAATGTGCACAATTGGCAAAAGAAATTTAAAGAAGAAATCAAGCCTTATACGTATCCTATCGATATCTTTTGCCGAACCACTAAATTACGGGGACGTAGTCACATCATCACCGGTTGTCAAATGGTGGAGAGGAACAAATGCAGACATAAAGACACACACACACACACACACACACATACACATTTATGCACAGATGGATGGATGGATGGATGGATGGATGGATGGATGGATGGATGGATATGATCATGGTCTACTAATTTCGAATCTAGATTATGGTCTTCTGATTTTGAATCTAAAGTCACGGTCACGTTTTACTTTCACCAGACCGGAGAGAAAAATATTTTCCTTATTGGTTTCAAATGTTTTCAACAGATCAGATCAAGTGTCTACTCTTCTCTCCTTCAAGCCTAGTGTCAACTACCGGATTATCTCCTATGCACACAATTTCCGATACCCAAAGTCTTCCAACATATTCTGTAATGCATTGGAACCACAGTCAGGCTGTGCAAGTTCGTTCATTCGCTGGTGATTCGTAACAGAAATCACAGTCGTTAGTCTCCTACCGCGCTTTTTGTCTTCAATGTTGGTTTTTCCTTCTTTAAATTTCTTTATCCATCTGTGCACATTTCTCTTACCAGTGAGTATCATCTCCGTAAACAAACTGTGCTCTTCTGTGGATGTCGGACACTCATTCCGCGTCCACCAACAACTCAATACTAGTACGTTGCATTAGCTTGGAACCAGTTATCCGACTGCAAGGAAGAAGAAGAAGAAGAAGAAGAAGAAGAAGAAGAAGAAGAAGAAGAAGAAGAAGAAGAAGAAGAAGAAGAAGAAGAAGAAGAAGAAGAAGAAGAAGAAGAAGAAGAAGAAGAAGCATACACACACACATATACATATATATACAATGAACTTCTACCGAAGAAAACTTACCCTACCGCCATGTGCAATTTGAACAACTTATGTTAGTAAATAAAAAAAAAGACGTCATGCCTCACTTTTGCATTACTTTCGAGATAACATTCACAGAATTCACTCTTCGAGTTCTTCTTAATACAAATTCTTCTCTGATTGGCTAAATTTTTTACGCAGGAGAGGATTTCCAACTTTCATGTGCTTAACTACGGCCCTGTATTCCTTTCAAGAAATCCAACCCAACATTCTGATAAACAACAGATTTATCCTTAATCCGCTTAACAATATGGAAACTGAACCAGATATAAGTAATGACTCCCATTGATGCTTGTGGCTCAGCAAAGGATTAGGTTATTTATTACAGAGCACCCTACAATTAATTATTTCTACATTGTGAAAGGTGTCGATTCCACCAAATCAAAAACTGATTAATGTCGCTAAATATAGAATAGAAGATTTAATCTGAAAGCGTGTATTGAATCAATTACAATAGAGATCAGCTGAAAGGTTACAGCAGTATGTCGAAAGACTGTTACCAATAACTAATTAATAATTAACAGTGCTGTAATGAATGACGGAAATAAATCTAGAAATAAATTAAGACAATTGACTGTTTTTCATCATATTGTGAATCCGTGCACAGAACTACGAAAGAATCTCTTTAAAAAAACTACGAAAAACATAGTATATATTTACAGGTGTTAAATCTTGTAAAAGAGAAATCAAATGAAAAACATACCCCGTTTTAATCGGTATCAGGATGAAAGATGTTCGGTTCCAATCAGAAGCATTTTCTTCCAGACTTGTTTTTTTTAATACATTTCTATTGAGTGTGTGATTAAGCAGTTGTTTCGTAACCACGAAGTTCTGAGGGCAAACCCATTACGCAGTAATCTGGTTGTCTTCTACAATAAAGTCAAAAGCTTGTTAATCGAATTTGATAGACGGGAGTTGTTAAAAAGATTCGTATTTACACCCGACTACATACTCTCTTTCACACACACACATACACACACGCGCGCGCACACGAACACACACACACACACACACATCTATACATATGTGACTGTCTGCAAAGTGTGTGCCTTAAATAACGGTATGGTTTATATAACTACTCTGTATGTGTCATAACTCAGTAATTTGAAAAATAAAACTTCCACGTCGAAAGCATTGTTCCTCAATTCAAAGAGTGAAACCGGTAACAGAATGAGGATTCACAAGTAAATAAATATATGTAGCGGTGGGGGGAGTATGTATCTTTATATATCTACCTGTGTGTGTGTGTGTGTGTGTGTGTGTGTGTGTATTATCATTTATCTTTTACTTCTTTCAGCGAATGGACTAAGGCCATGCTGGGGCACCGCCATAAAATTTTAAGACAACAAAATCGACCTTAGTACTGATTATCATCATCATTATTATTATTATTGTTATTATTATTAAAGCAGCGAGCTGACAGGAGAGGCAGTGAGCTGGCAGAAAAGACGGCGAGCTGGCAGAATCGTTAGCATGCTGGGCGAAATGCTTAGCGGTATTTTGTTTGCCGCTACGTTTTGAGTTCAAATTCCGCCGAGGTTGACATTGCCTTTCATCCTTTCAGGATCGATTAGATAATTAACAGTTACGCACTGAGGTCGACTTAATCCCTTTGTCTGTCCTTGTTTATCCCCAATGTGTTTAGCCCCTTGTGGACAGTAACGAAATAAATTAATATTATTATTATTACTATTATTATTAAGGCAGTGAGCTGTCAGAAAATGCTTAGCGGTATTTCGCCCGTCGCTATGTTTTGAGTTCAAATACCGCCGAGGTTGCCTTTGCTTTTCATTATTTCGGGGTCGATAGATTAAGTACCAGTTGCTTACTATGGTCGATCTAATCGGCTAGCTTCCTCCCGAAAAATTTCAGGCCCTGCGCCTATAGTAGAAAGGATTGCTATTATTATATTTATTATTATTATTGTTATGACGATTGGTATTAATTTTGTCGGTCTTTTTTGGTGAACCGCTAACTTATGGGTACGTCCAAAAACCAACACCAGTTGTCAAAAGTTGTTGCGGGATAAATCTACTCACAAGGCTTTGGTCGGCCTATGGCTTTAGTTGAGGACAACAGTTTATGTTTCCACGCAGTGAGACAAAACTAGGAATCTTGTGATTGGGAAGCAAACGTCTTACCACCGAACAACACATACACACATACATAGACACACTTACACACACACTCACACTCACATACACACATATATATATATGCGTGTGTGTGTATGTATATATATATATATATTTGTATATGTATATGTATATGTACATATATATATATTTATGAGTATATATATATATATATATATAACGTGAGAGAGTTAGGGGTTGGGGGTACAACCCACTAAGGGATAGTATCTATCCAGTATACTGCTGGGAGGGTACCCAATTATTGCTACACTAGTGCTATACTAGGTGCAATCAATGGGAGCGGGTAAAAGTGGAGGTTTTACCCAAAATTTGTGTAACAATTAGAAAATGGAGGATAATATGCTGAACCCAACTATTTGCAGACGGTGTATCCCGTTGAATTCATTAATTTAATTCATAGCAAAAGTGACAAAAGAAAGGAAGAAAAGAAAAAGAAAGAAAGAACCAAAGCACAGGTGTCCATGGCAGACTATGTTATTTTGCCAACATGGTTTACATATAGAAGTACAAATTACATGCATATACATATACATATACATATATGAAAGTCTATGTGGTTTACTTAATACAGTTTTTGAAGTGTAAAGGTGATTTTTTTTTTAAATTATTGTTTTAAAAATGTTATGAACAGCGAGGCACTTGTTGAAAAAGTAATCTGAAGAAGTGCAGTCTACACATGTGATGCAAAACAATTGATTGCATAACATCTCACGTATGACCTATAGGTGTAGAATGAATTGAAACACTTGTGGTGAAATTGAATAGAGAATCTCACGAATTTCATCTTCTATCACTGATATATATATATATATATA
>NC_068988.1:49722177-49725576 GCF_001194135.2 Octopus bimaculoides
ATATTGTTATATTTCGGGACGGTCGTTTTTTTTTCCTGCCAAATAAACACACACACTAAGTATTCCTTCTCCACTCATTTATTATTGTTCTTATTTTATCTTATGTCCATTGTCTGGAATTCTTTCGTCACAGTCCTGTGACCTCTTCAGTGACTCTCCCATCACATGTGTGTCCTCCTGTTCTGTATAGTCCATTCTGTTTTTCTATAGTGTGTATCCTTATCTGCGTATGCGCTTGTGTTTGTATCTGTGTATGTCTGTGGTTGTGTGTACGTGTGTCTATGAGTTTTGTGTATGTGTTTTGCATGTGCATGTATATGAGTTTGCTTACCATATTGTTTGTATCCGTGCCCTTTATATGGCTTTTTTTCTTTCATTCATATATATATATATATTTATCTGTATTTCTTATATTTCATTATAAATATGTTTATGTGTGTCTTTTGCATCTGGGTTTACGCTTTATACTGTCTGTATCTGTTTCTCCTGTCTTTAGTCGTCGTCTTGTGTAGCGTGGTGGTGGGGTGTTCTTGTTCCATTCATGTTTTCAGTTGTGGCTCGGTCTGTCTATTATTATGTGTGTGGCCTCTGTAATCTGACCAAAAAGTGTCGTGTCTGTTGTATGTGCTGATGATACTTTAATCTCTATGTTCTATTTGGGCAAGTTGGTAGAGCACTGACAAGATTTTCTTCTCTTTGAGCTCCCGCTATCCGAAATGCAAGTTGTTGTGTTGTTTCTGCACCGTCCCTCTGTACACCGTAAGCTATAAACTACATCCCTAATCTTACAGTTAACTCGTGGGTTCATCTTACATACTATACAGTTGTTCTCCGTACATGGGGACCTAGCGAATGGATATGTCCTACAGATCAGGGATTTTATGGGAGTTCCTGGCCTTTCTATTACTTTAATCCGTAGACTTACGTTATCTAACGCTTTTCTAAAAAGATACGCTAGTTCGCCGTCAGGGGTAGCATCAACGAACATGACACTGTTATTTTCCTTGTCATACTATGAGTTGACCTTATTTATCTTCTTCTCCGTTCTTTCTATGCTGTTCCAGGATTTACTCCTGTATAGCGAGATAGGTAGATGAATGTATGTATGTTCCAAGGTAGACAATTCTTTTTGCAGCTAGGTCACTAAAATGTTGCTGCAGAGGATCGCATACTTTCAACGCGAATGCCATAGAATATTTTAATTTTCCGTTCTATATTTGAATGCATAACATTAGCTCACGTTTATGAAGCACAAATTAAACTATTCAATTGCTTCATTTACGAGTTAATCAGAATCTCAGACCATCGAAATGTTTCATTAATTTTCCAAAACTTTTGATCCAAAATATAGTGTAGTAGTAATATTCCATGGATATATTTTTTTGTAGATCTTAATACAAAACCTGAGCAAGGCCAAATACTGCAGCTAGCATATGCTTACATGGATACATTCATATATATTTCTATATGTGTGCATGTGTCTGAAGTGGTAAGCATTGTATTAAGAAACAAGAAATGTTATAAAGATGTACCAAATATGGTAAATTACAACAAACTGGGCGTAGTTCTCTAGGATATGACAGTCAAAGCTGGCAAAGATATCAAGGCAAACCGTCCAAGCATAATCAAGAATTCGAGAGAGTACATGCTTATTGATAGACATCGTAAGCCTTTCGGACCAAAATATTGCCAGAAAAGAAATGGGAAAACTGTCAAAATACAAAGAATTTCAAATCAAAATATTTAAAATGAAGTGCACGAAGTTGAAAACAATACAAATAATAAATGAAGCATTGGGTATGTGATAAAGCAAAAACATATGAATATAAAACATAGAAGCCATACCAAGAGTCACAACACTATACACTGCCTCAAACTGACTCTACTAAGAACAGACATGTTGAGCAAGACATTAATGATTCAAACGCACAGCTCAAATAGAACAATCTTCAAGCAAATGCTAACACTCACCTTATATAATAAGTACTTAACAAAATAAAACAGCACAACATATACACTCTACAAGCTAAACCGTCAATGTGGTAACGCAACTCACATTACACATATCCAGTACGAAAGGCAAAACAAAAACGTTAATGTTACACGTGAATGAAAAGGCTAAATTTCACTATCAAACTGATACTGGACGCTGAAAGCGGTAAAGTTTACTAACGCAAGCTCTACAAATGTAAGCACACATAATGCTATACACACCACAGAAACACTCATGTCCAAAAAGTTGCAGTATAAACACTCCCAGGAAGCTACCAACGAAATAATAATAATAATAATAATAATAATAATAATAATAATAATAATAATAATAATAATAATAATAATAATATCTTCAAAAATAACCGCAAAAATTTTTACAGGGCGATAGGGAAAGTAGCAGTTACAGTAAAGTCTGTCCCATCAAAAGAAGTACAGGAATTTTGGAATAAAATTTGGGCAGAAGAAAAAAAACACGCAATGAAAAGATCCCTTGGATTGATAGAATATCTACAGACTTACATTCCTTAGAAGAGCAAAAGTAAGAGAGTATCAAGGTAGAGGATGTAAGATCTGCTCTCAAGAAGTCAAGCAAATGGAAGTCTCCAGGAAAAGATAAAATTCCTAACTACTGGTTGAACGCCTTCCCAGAGAACCATGAACTGCTAACAAAACTTTACAAGAATGTTTTGCAACAAGCTAGTAGGATTCCCTCTTGACTAGTTAACAGTGTAACATTCGTCCTCCCAAAACATGCAGGAACAAATGAACCAAAAATTATAGATCCATAACCTGCTTAACAACAATGTATAAAATGCTAACATCTGTCTTGACTGAATATACCCATAGTTTTTTAATAGTAGGTGGTATATTTCTTAATGAGCAAAAAGAATGTAAACGTGAATCCTATGGTTGTAAAGATCAGTTACTCATCAATAAGATGATTTTGGCACGAGATCAGGAATAGTAGGTGAGGAGCGTAGATGGTAAGATCGACTTCAATACTCAATGCAAGGTAAATGATAATATATTTGCCTGTATCTACATGTGTACCTATATATATATATGTGTGTGTGTGTCTTGGCACTCCGTCGCTTACGACGTCGAGGGTTCCAGTTGATCCGATCAACGGAACAGCCTGCTCGTGAAATTATCGTGCAAGTGGCTGAGCAATCCACAGACACGTGTACCCTTAACGTAGTTCTCGGGGATATTCAGCGTGACACAGTGTGACAAGGCTGACCCTTTGAATTACAGGCACAACAGAAACAGGAAGTAAGAGTGAGAGAAAGTTGTGGTGAGAAAGTACAGCAGGGTTCGCCACCATTCCCTGCCGGAGTCTCGTGGAGCTTTAGGTGTTTTCACTCAATAAACACTCACAACGCCCGGTCTGGGAATCGAAACCGC
>NC_068988.1:49727423-49733174 GCF_001194135.2 Octopus bimaculoides
ATATATATATATATATATATATATATATATATATATATATATATATATACACATATATACACACACACAAAATCATGCAGGCACATGCATACGCTTACCCACAATCATCCACAGTCATATGTATGCAAGAATATTTCTGGCGGGTATATTTGATCAAATCAACATCAGTTATTATTTTAAGTCTGTTACTTACTCCCCCACCTTTCTCTCTCTTTATGCAATCGCTAGATCTTACGCACGTAAACAAACCAACACCGGAGGTCATGTGGTGAGGAGCAAATACAATTACAATTACGCGTGCACGCACACGCACAATCTATCTTTTTATCTCTCTCTCTCTCTCCTTTTCTCACAATCACGAACACATGCACACACACACTTACACTTACACATTCACAGATGCACACGCATATATATATATGTGTGTGTGTGTGTGTGTGTGTGTGTGTGTGTGTGTGTGTGTGTAACTTCAAATACTTAAATCAAAGGATATTAAAGTGAAGACCCTGAAGAAACTGTATTATAGTAAGGCCGCAAGGTTGTAACTGCAACGGTTATTAATCGATGCAGTAGAAACATTTGAAGAAATATATAGATATATTAAGGAATTAAAGGTAATGCTAATGCTACTTCATAATAATCCTTACTATTATTGCTGTTATTATTATTATTATTATTATTATTATTATTATTATTATTATTATTATCATTATTATTATTATCATCATTATTATTATCATCATTATTATTTATCTATCTATTTATCTGTCTATCTATCTGTGTCTCTGTCTGTCTCTCTATTCAATTCTCGATAGTTTCTCCCCCATCTTATTCGGTGGGGGTGATATCTTTGTCAGGTTGGACTACCATATTCCAGAACATTGTTCCCAAGTTGTTGTCACGTACCATGTTGGGTACATGTTCATACCATTTATCATTTGTTAATAAAAAGTTGCAATGCCTTATTGCCTTCTTGCTTTACCTAGAAAAAAACCACTGCAGACAATGCAACGCAACACTCAGTAAAAAGCATATTATACAACACAGAACCCCTCGTACAACACACCACATATCAACGACACCAGGTGCCATATACACACCACACAACACACCACAACCACACAGTATATCTCACAACACACCACATACAACACATCATACAACATACAACTCAACACTACACGACCAACCATGCATGAGTCGCTTATCATTCCATAGTTATATGATGTAGGAGGAAAATTAAATCAATCAGGGAGCTTCTAAGTAATCATTCTACCATCTACAAAAGTAGCGGTTAAATTCCTCTCATTTCATACTGTGCCGTGTTAATCAAGAATTCAGTACATTTGTTAATGTAGTGTAAGATAGCCATAAAAATACAAATGATTACAATTGGAATGTCTTTAATCATAAGTCTACTTGATCAGAGATAGCCAATGGTTAAATAACAAGATCAATAACTACTACTACTACTACTACTACTACTACTACTACTACTACTACTACTACTACTACTACTACTACTACCGTGATAATGCTATGTATTTCATCATAGCACTCGACTTTAACATACACATAAAAAATCATCTAGCATATCCGTCTTCCTACTCTCTCTCTCTCTCTCTCTCTCTCTCTCTCTCTCTCTCTCTCTCTCTCTCTCTCTCAATACAAACATTTCTTATCCCACAACACAAATGACCGTTTTGTTCCCAATTTAATCCACTTGAGCATTGGTTCTAAAAACCGACAAATACTAATATCCACTTCCACTCCTCCCAAATATTAGTAAAACTCTGGTGTCTAACCTTACTTCTCCACATCTTTTTAAATGAAAAGACAAAATAGAGTTTACATCCATATAATACTTTTTTTCTTCTTTGCTATGGTGTTGGACAAGTTTAAAACTTTAATCCATCCAATTTTATTCGACATATCTATTTTTCTAAACTCTTTTCAATCCTCATAGCAACCTCTTATAGGGATGCCTCGTCTGAGAAACAATGTCTACAGTCAGCCATCACTACAATACTACATACTTAACCCTTTGACTGCGTAATTTAATTTCATCGTTATTTCTGTAATGATGTTAAGTATCCTCCAAAATATAGAATTGGAATTTTCTGTAAATCACGTTGCCTAATAATAAACTTGACATAGTTCAACAAAGGATATTTTCAAACATAACATTTCTGAACAAAACATAGATTGATATTTAAAACTGCTTTCCATAATTAAGGGCTATGAAACTTTCACTGGAAATATCTGATTCCCGCAATAAAAGAGTTAAGACATAATTTGGATGAAACTTTGTGAATGTAAATTTTCCAGTGGAGTAACGTATAGAACACCTCACAGACAACCCATAATATTATCTAGAGTCGAGATAAAATTTCAAGAGGTCAGTCAGTGACGACAGGTAGACTCCGGTCCATGGTCACAGAGTAATCGGATCCCTATTGCCGACTGCTTCATGGAACAATTGGTGTCCCTGGTTTTAAAAAAAATGGATATTATCAGATGATCTAAACCTAGTGTACTGGTGCAATATGTCTAGATTGTTCTACTACCTATTTCTGACAGTTAAGAAGACTGATTGATGCACTTTGGTCTGCGGAGGAGGAATAAACGAACTTTAGGTTAGTTAAATATGTTTGTGACATATTTTAACTTCTAACAGGCAAATTCATTGCAGTTACCGTGGAGAAAAAAAAATCTTTCTTACGGTATAAGGTGTAAAAACACCATATCTTCTCAATATCTTTCCTAAGCGGGCACTCAGATGTGATTCTGGCACCTTAGCCTTTCTCAGTACGAGATACCGAAGCGAGACAACCTTGGACAGATATGGTGTTATTCCTCTTCGGTATTTCCTGCTGAGAAAAGCTAAGGAGCCAGAAACGTGTTTGGAAATCTACTAGAGGGAAACATTGGAAAGATATGGGATTTTTACACCTTTTACCACAAGGGAGAATTTTTTCCGCAGTAACTGCATTGAATCTGCCTTTAGAAGTTAAAATAAATCACAAACCTGTTTTAACTAATTTAAAGTCTGTTTATACCCAGATTAATCTGTTCGATACTCTTGACAGCTAACTGGACTAGCTGGTGGGCTCCTATTCTGAGACTGACATTTCTTCAGGTTTTTCCACTACCTGCTCCTGAAAGCTAGGCGAAGTGTGGCAATGTAAAATAAAAGATTTGGTCTCTGGATTCATGAAAAATAATTCAATATCTTATCTGCTCGGCCATCTCGCCTCTCACATATTTGGTTCACACTAATGAGGGGGTCTCCTTTGTGGTCGCTCTACATACAAAAATTAGCGGCAAATATCCTTCAAATGATATCTCATTTTTTTTCGACAAGGCGTGGGCATATAGGCTAAAGTAATCTTGGACGCCCTCGAAATAAGAGTTTTGCAGGACAATGATATGGAGCTGAAATGCCTTTGATCACAATTCTGCTCAGCCCGCACTGACCTACCGCTGACCTGGTGCTAAACAATAATAGCAACTAAAAGTTCCTTTTTATGGAATACAGTAGAAACTGATAAACTGTTGAACCTGACTTAGTGCGGTAGCAGCACTCTAAATCTTATTTGAAGCTAAAACCATTTGAAAATGACGGCTTTAGATCTATTTCGGCGTCATTATAATGTCACTGTTGTTATAATTGTTGGTGCTGTTGTTGGGGATGGGAGAGATGTAGTTGTATTGTTTTAGCTATTTTTACTTTTGTTTCTGCTTTTGTTGGCTTTGTAGGCCTTTTGCTAATATTGTCACATTTGGGGGATTATTGTAGCTGCGGTTGTTTCACAACCTGGGTTCTGTTTTACGATGACATTAGGGTTGTTAGATGTTTGCTTCTTTTCTCATTGGTGGTGGTGTAGGTGATGGCGCGTATGAGTTTTGTGTGCCTATTTGGTATTGTCTTTTCTGTTTTGTTGCAATAGTGACCGTTACTCTCATTGAAGGTGGTACGTGTGCATGTGAGGTTGTTGTTGTTCTTCTTGTTGTTGCTGATGCTGCTGCCGCTGTTGTTGTTATCGTTGTTGTTGTTGTTGCTGTCGTTGTTGTTGTTGCTGTTGTTATTGTTGAGAGTGACAGCATTATCCTTCAACCACGGTAGTGGTTGAATATATTCTTAAGTCCACCATTTCGTCAATCGCAACAGCTTCCAAGCTTCACCACTAATTCAGTTCCCAACTAAATTGCAAACTGTTAACAGTTTTAAAGAGGACACCTCCTCAGTTACACTTTGGCATAAACAGTTTGAGATTTGATTCAGTAGAAAAAAAGTTACATCAAAATATCCTGGAGTTTCTGGATCGCAGCTGCAAGAGTTTCACCATCAATGTTGTATGTCATGGATGGAACGCAGGAGCAATAACTTTTTCGGATTTCTTCCAGCCACAGAGCATCCTGGTTAAATTCCTTCTTTTCACTCTAGATTTTTCTCCAGGAATCTATGTCTTCTCGTGAAGGAGCCTCTGCAATGTTTACTGTTCCTCCTCTCATATCTCTGTATACTGTTGCCTGGTTACGGTTAAATTTTTGTTTATTGTTCTTCTCACGGTTACTCTCTTCTGATGTCGGAGTTTTTCACTGACAGGTTTTAGCTCCTTCTTGAGGGTAATCAGTGTGCAAGTGAGTGTCCTCTTTTTACTGTCTCCAAACATCATTTCTATCTCCTTTACTTTCTGTTGGTGGGACGTATAGTGATTTGCTTGTTTGCATGCAATAAGCATCATTACATGACTGATGGTCTTCCGTAAACCAGTTATCTTTTTCTGTCTTCAAAACCCATGATGGTACTCTCTTTGTTATTTTGGTTTTGTTTACTTTTTGAATATCGTCCATGTACTGTTTTACAGTAGTAGTCAGAGCATATAGACAGACGTTAATCTACCAGTATGTGGGCTCATCACACTGTTGTAAATACTCATCACCAATTTCGTCAACAGATTTTAATACCGTATCTGATGATTTTCTAATTACTTTAGTAGAGAATACTCTCACCTCAAGGGAGTACTTCAAAGCCAAACTTATTTTTTCTCAGAAAATTTCAGTGAGGACACATTTCACTGGCATATGATCCTGACTACTACTACTACTACTACTACTACTGCTACTACTACTACTACTACTACTACTACTACTACTACTACTACTACTACTACTACTACTACTACAATAATCGTTGCAGCTGTGCCTGCTATTTCCCATAGTCGTAGTAGGGGGACAGTGGTCAGTTACTTGAGCCAGTAATGTAGTTTGGCTGGCAGGCACTACGGAATCTGTTGGAATGTCGCTACCTGCGAAACCACATGGTGGTCTTATATCATTCATGTTTCTGTTTTTTGTTTATGGAGTTGGGAAGAAGGTTAATGTTTGATTTTTTTAATACAGTTACAGTTACTAACCTTCTTTCTATGTTCTACAAATGTTGCTTGTTGGCGCAGTTGCTTCGCAGTAAAATGATTTAATTCTGTATGTGTGTGTGTATGTATGTATGTATGTATGTATATATGTATGTATGTATGTATGTATGTATGTATGTAAACTGACTAATGTGGCCTTCTGAAACGACAACTACCATCAACCGAACAAATATAATTATTCTCTGGAAAATGTATCGGATAAATTTTTCTCTTCTCTGATATATATAATGTGTGTATACATGAATATACATTTGTATGTATTAACATACGTAGGTATATGCATATTTATATATATATATATATATATATATAT
>NC_068988.1:49734318-49740010 GCF_001194135.2 Octopus bimaculoides
ATATATATATATACATACATATATATATATATAGATATATGTGTGTGTGTGTATGTATATATACATATACATACATACATATATATATATATATATATATATGTGTGTGTGTGTCAGTGTGTATATATATATACGTTTGTGTGTGTGTGTACATATACATGTTATATTACGTACGTCTATATTGTTTATCACTACGGCAATCGATTCGGAAGAGCACATATAAGTAGGCACATGTTCATCAGAGTATATTTCACACAGCATGATCTCTGCACCATAAACGCATGCATGGTATTTCCATACCGTGAAACTAAAGAATAATGCATGGAACATGCTGAAATACACACGTGATGTTTATTAGTATCTATACACCTGTATATGTACAGTAATCTGAATGTGTATTTACACAAGAGCACAAACAGGGATGTGACTCTGTAGTTATATGTTTGCATGTATATGTTTATATAATCATGGCATGTATGTATGTATGTATGTATGTATGTATGTATGTATGTATGTATGTATGTATGTATGTGTGTGTGTGTGTGTGTCTGTGTGTACACGTACATAGCGACGAGGACTTACGCATCATCATGTACTCCAGAAGAACCCTACTCTTCAGTAAGGGGTCGGCTTGGGCTAAATGATCTGATCTAGAAGGCTCCTTCGATGTGGCAATTGGTGCCTTCGACAGTGCTGATGTATGTGACCTCGTCGGTCACTTCATCCTAGATGTACTAAAAAGAGATTCCTTTCAACTGGCTTTGACCTCCAGAGACATGAAGCGCTGGCAATATTAAGAAGGGCCAACGGTGACATGCTGGATAAGCTCAGGTACCATGAACTCTCTTTGGCTAAAGGTCACAGTAGAAACCAGCCAGAAAATGATAGAGTTCCTCGACGTGACCCTGAACTTGGAATCTGGTAGATTTGCAGAACGCTTCCTAAATACTGTAATTCGAGCATCTTTATCCAACAGGTTCGACTGTTGCAGACGTGAGGCCAGGACTTCACTCTGTTGCTTAGTAAGTGTTAGATCACGAAATAGATCATTGAGTTCAGGTTGAGTGATGACCCAAACAACTATAAAAATATTGAGTGTACTTTTATAATTTTCATAGGTTAGGTTGACAAATACCTTAGGAACACCCCATTAAGATTATATCAAAACACGTTCATAACTTTTAGAGTTGTCAGTTTCAGCCCAATCCTGTTTGTGCTCAATTCCTATGGAATCATGAGGGTATTTAACGAAAGATGTTAATTTACGAGAAACTGGAGAGTCACAGAAAGAAAGAAATGTTATATTCGTGATCTACACACAAAATACCCATAGAAAAGGTTATTCTCATTTCGGGTTTTTTTCCATTGTTATACAGTGTAATTAATACAATAATGAACGAGTAAATCAGGTGTCCTGGATAAGCCTTAGATCATATGAGAGCTGGTTGGCAGCATACATTTTTTTCTATGTAATATTTATCATAGAGCAAATGATATAAATTATAAGTGTTTTTTTTTTAATAAAAAAAGAATATAAATCATTGAAAATTTATATTTTCTCCTTGCCCTGGTTACACATTTTTTTATGCTGCAATTGCTAATTACTATATAAAAAATGTATATAATAAAACCGGTTACATTTTGTATGCTTAGTTTGGAAGAAAGCGGAATTTTAAACCTATTATTTCACATTCGGTGTCCACAGATTAATGTATTGTTAATTAGACAATGGAAGGGTGAAGAGAGCACAATTTGTAGGTTGTGTTTAGGGTAACACTTGTCTTAAATTCAACCCTGGACCGGATGAAGGTTAAATGTTTTGTCAAGTTGACATGAAAAGTATTTTCAGTAAAAAGTGAAAGGCGGGGGAGCAGAGAGCACGGGTAAAACTGGGAGAATAATAAGGTCGCCTTCTCATTCAAAACATTACACGGAAGCTATTTCTGAGTCAAGCATTTAAAACTGTGACCTATAACCAGCAACGATTAAAGATGAGTCCTTCAGCACACGTATACGCACATACACATACACACACATATATATATACGCGTGTAGGAGTGTCTGTATGTGAATATATATAAATATATGAGTTGATATGGTGACGTCTTCGTCATTTCATTTGCTCCACAAGCATCTTATTACTGCATCTGGTCCTTTCCTCTCACACACTCCTAAGCATTAAGCACCGGTATTTCACTCTTTTCTTCGTCTTCTGCTTTACGAACATTGTAGGAAGCCCATATATTATCTCTCCAGACGAACGTGTTGGCTTCTCTAGAGTTCGTCTGTTTTCCTTCGACAGAAACCTACTCAACTGTCTCGTGTTTTTTTTTTGTTTTTTTTTTCCCACTAGGTGGATTCCCATGACTGACCGTATTGGTTTAAATTTGTTGTCTACGTAGCCGTTGCGGAAGATAATCGACATTGAAAGGGTTTTTTGTTTTTTTATTTTTAAACGTTGACTTATAGCCTTCTGGACAAAGTTTTAATAGTACCCTATAGTTGGTGGCTTTACATTTAATCAGCAAGCCTTAATTTGTTTGTATCTTGTTTTTGTTTTGTGATATGTATCCCATCAACTCAACGTTATCTCTGCTTTCAAGATTGATGTTCACAGAGTTTTTTTAGTGTTTAGATATGGATTTAGTATTTTTTCTTTTTTCTTTTTTAGTTTTAGGTGTCCCTTTTTGCAACTGTCATTTTTGTTTGTTTCGTTTCCTGGTGTTCTGTTTGCGAATTCTCATACTGCTCCATCGAATTTGTTTAAGGTAGTTCTTTCAACTTAAGATGACTCTCTATTCCTCCCTCTCTCTCTCTCTTTCTCTCCTTCTCTCTCTCTCCTTCTATCTCTCTCTCTCCTTCTCTCTCTCTCTCCTTCGTCCCCGTTTCTCTCGCTCTCTATTTCTTTGTCGCCCGCTCGCTCGCTTGCTCTCGCTTGCTCTCGCTCCCTCTTTGTCTTCTATTTCTTGTTTGACCCAACAACAAAAGTTTCTTACAGTGCCTTATTCGCTTCGTGGCTCAGAGACGGGGGTGGGAAAGAGGAATTAACCTAAGACAGAAAGAACGTACGAGTGTGTGTATAAGTGCATGCATGTATCTTCGCATTTGCCTGAACTGCCATGATGAGAGGTTTCGTTTGTGACAGAGGTTACGGAGATGTCCTTCTGGACTGCTATGTTAGATTCTGGTGTTATTGTTGCTGTTGTTTCTGATGCTGTTGTGAGTGCTTCTGCTACTGTCTTATTGTTAGACCTCCGCTACTGCCGTTGTTGTTGCTGCTGTTGCATCTGTTACTTTTATGTCCGTGGTTTCATCAGTAGAGGCGCGTTTTCTTTTGTATTTTTCTGTATGCTGAAGGTATTTATGTGGCGTGTAGCACAACATATATAACATCTGGTTCCTATTCGACTACATTTTAATGCATATTACTCTCATGCTTGCCACCTATTCAGTACCTTAAATAGCAAACAAACCAAGGGTCAAGGTCTGTAGAAATATCTCTAGTCTTGGCCCCTTGTGCTTTGTCACCTCATATACTGCTGCACCTGACTGTAATCAGAATTGTGACGTACTAGCTTCACTTGCTTTCTCAAAACGACCTCCATCTTGAACATCGGGCTCATGCATCCACGCGCCCTGCCACACATTGGCCAGTATTTCTTTTCACTGCTCCATAGAAAGTGTAGGATCTTCTGTTGTTCCGTGAGAAACAAAGATACGAATCTTTTGCGTGGTCCTTGTTTGACGAATTTGTTACGTAAGGAGATACTCTTTTTTCTAATATACTTTAACCCTGTTTTCTTTTCTTTTCAGCAGGGAGTAACCCATATTCCAAAATTCCTCTCATCTTCAATGCTAACCTTTGATATCATCGCTGGTAAAACTTAGATTGTGGTATCTCCAGATTTTTTCTTTTCTATTTGTCGGTGTAAATGGCTGTGTAGAACTGTGTCTGTATTTACAACATCAATTCCAATCAACATCATTTTTGTATGTTCATCCATTTAAAAAAATTTTCCTTATTTCATGATCGTTTTCTTTCGTCAAATATTCAAACATTTTAGGGCTGCATACTTTTTCTCTAATACGTCTTCTACTCCGCCATAGCTGGCCATAGCACTCTGCTAGTAAACAATAATTGTAAATATATAAAAGAAAATACAAAACTGCCCAAGGATAATCCTTACTTTTTAGCCCCAGGGTAATAAGATGAGAGCTGAAATTTTCTAAACCCCTTTGTTGGCAAAATTAATCAAAAACTTTTCTTTTCGATCAAGTGAAATATGGTAAATCCTATTCTTTTCCGGAGCTTTGTATCAGGCTATCAACTCCCAACCAAACAATAGTAAAAACAACAAGAGTAGTAACAACAACATCAAAAATTATATAAACAACAAGACTAGCAACAAAAACAACAATAACTAGCAATACAATAATAATAATAATAATAACAACAACAGCAATAATAACAATAATGATAATAATAATAACAATAATAATAATAATAATAATAATAATAATAATAATAATAATAATAATGATAATAATAAGGACGATGATGTTGCTGATGATGATGATGTCTGATTTATTGTTATTTCATACTTTGGCAAAGAGCCTTCTATTTGAGTTTAAGAGGGTAGTTGTAATATTCAATAGCATTCATTAAACATATTTGTACCTCATTAGCAATCGTTCTGTATTTCCCAAACCATTAAGCCATTCTGAGAATTCTCAAGAAAAAAAAAATAATAATGACTAATCTACCCCTAGCAACAGCACCACTTCCACCACCCTTACGTAAAAGAAAAAGAAACTACAGAGCAAAGGAAGAAAGTAACTTGAGGAGAAAAAAAAACACATGGAGGGTGAGAAGTGCGAAAATGGTGATGTGAAGAATGTAACATATGCACATAAAAAGTTATCATAAAATTATGCATAGACGTTAGGTTGTTAATCCCCGTGCGAGTTTGAAACCCTCGGTATGAGACAAAATTCATATTTAACAAATGTGTGCACGCACGTACTGGCTAAGACGCCGGGTATGGTCAGTTAAAAGATTCGTTGCACAATTGCAAGATAAACGCATGTGCATATGAATATGCACACATAAAATTGGTCATAAAAATTTGCATGGTGATTAGTCTGAAAATCCGGCTGCATATTTACGAGAACATGGCTGCCGATATGCATACTAAATCTTCAGCTTGCCTGATATGTCTGCAAGACAACGATCGCATTTACACAAAAGTCACATACATTTGCAAGTCATGTCAGCGTGGTCACATCATATTCAACTTTCTCTACACACCGAAATATATGCATACACATTTACTTACGAATGCATGTGACATCTTTGCTGATTTTCCATTGTGTATTTCTAACAGAATCACTTAGAAATGTGCACGTGCATATTTGTGTGCGTTCGTTTGAGTGTTTGCTTATACAGACACACGCACACACACGCACACACACACACACACACACACACGTACCATTACCACCTCCGCCACCATCACACATTTGCTTATGTAAGTATCGCATAACAGATTTACAAGTCAATATACAAAATTAAGTGGCGAGTGTCTCGGAATAATTAAGATACTCTAATAACCTGACTCCACCAAAGGATTCGGGAAAGACATGACGATCACAACTTCTCTTTCTATATCTCCATAATTAAGGCAATATATAT
>NC_068988.1:49741787-49742740 GCF_001194135.2 Octopus bimaculoides
ATATATATATATATATATATATATATATATATATAGAGAGAGAGAGAGAGAGAGAGAGAGAGAGAGACAACAGAGAGAGTTGCATAAATAAGAGAGACAAGTTGATAGTAAAAGAGTGAAAGAGAGAGAGAAAGAGGAATAAAAGAAAAAGAGCAATGATAGAAAAAGTGAACAGAATATACCAGAGAAGGAGAGAGGGAGTGAAAGAAAGTGGGGTGAAAGGGGAAAGAGTTGTTCGAGTTCCCATTTCTATTATATCTCATTGCCATCATTCTATATATCCACAGTAAAGATTACCCCAGTATTGACGGTAACATGAGCAGATGGTTGGTTCCATTTAGTAGCAGACAACACTTGTCTGTCCAGCCAAACTGACCTCTGCTTTAGTGACACACTGTTATTCTTGTTGGTATCCGTGGTGGCAAAAGATAGCGGCAGTTTCCGTGGTATCCGTGGTGGCAAAGATGGTGGGAGTTTCTGCTGTTATTGTTGTGGGTGAGGGTGTTGGGAATTAATGGCGGTGTTGGGTAGAGTTAGTGTGTGCGCTGAAGCATATTGTTGTTGTTGTTTAATCCTAGGCCGACCCTGATTCAGATGACCTACGATCAAAGGTATCCCACCCATGAACATCCCATCTTTTCTCAATAAAGTGCACATTATTCAAGATGTTTGCTTTTTAAAACACGACAGGGTGTGTTTAGCTGCTATTTCTAGCAGGTCGAAAGATCACGTAATGGCTTCATTGTTGACTCGTTAGCTGTGTTAATATTACTGGTTAAGGTATTGGTAGTGGTGATGTTATGGTAGTTATGATAGTAATGGTGATTGGTAGTGTGGGATTGAGATTACTTTGGGTCCCTATAGCTGCTGGCGTTGCTGATCATGCTGTTGTTGTTGTTGTTGTCGGTGGTGGTGGTGTTGATGGTGGTGGTGGTGGTGGTGGTGGTGGTATT
>NC_068988.1:49743503-49746358 GCF_001194135.2 Octopus bimaculoides
TAGTGGTGGTGTTTGTGGTTTCTTTGCTCGTAATGATAACAGTGATGTTGGTGATGCTGGAGATTGAGATGGTGGTGTTGTTGGTGGTGATAAATGTGGTCATTGTCACAGTGATAATATTGAGTTCAATGATGGCGAACAAATGCTTTTAGCATGGAAAACGAACGAGCGCACGTGTCGGTCAACAAGGTGACTGAGAACCAGAGAGAGAAAGAGAGAGAAAGAAAGAAAGAGAGAGAGAAAGAGAGAAAGAGAAAGAAAGAGCGTTTGTATGTAGGTGTGTGTGGTTAGACCACACAGGGGAGTGAGGGGCAACCAATATGGCCATTTAAGTAAAGAAGAGGTGGTCAGGGATCTTTAGCGTCCGGCCATTTTACTGTCCAATGGCGAGGCCAGCGGTTATAGAGTCAAAAATCGCTCGTCCGCACCAGATGTTGATGTTGGCAAGAGGCTAGCGAGCAAAAGACCTTTGATATAAAAAAAAAAGTATGTAGCAATAATAGCTATATAGTTTTATATGTGCGTATGCTTTATGAGTCTGCATGCGTTTATTTGTATGTGTGTATCTCTGCAAGTATACTTGTGTGTGTGTGTGTATTGCATGCACCATTGTAAAGAGCATTATCTGCTTGTATATGGTAAAAACGTGTAGTAATTGTGGTCGTTAACATAAATTCTTCGTGAGAGTATATGTATATGTGAAGACTCGTCTATCTCTAAATGTTATCCAACCAAATATGTAATTTGACTAATAAGTGACTAATGGGAAAATTTATCCTCTGCATTGGTTATTTATACTAGTCTGTACCGTCCCTACTGTTCATAATAGTTGAGGCTTACTAGAACTGTAAATTAGATTGCAGCTACAAGAGCTAAATTGCATAGTAAAAGGAAATACCAAAATATTTTCTAGACGTTTAAATCTTTCAAACTAATTGCAATAGTATGCGGCAGAGAAACAATCGCTTGCATAAAAAATCTTTTCTACTATAGATACAAGGCCTTAGTTTTTTAGTGACGGGATAGTCGATAACATCAACCCCAGTATTAGACTGGTACTTAATTTATCGATTCCAAAAAGATGACAGGCAAAGTCGATATCGGCGGAATTTAAACTCAGAACGTAAAGACGGCCGAAATGATGCTAAGCATTTTGTTAGGCGTGCTAACGATTCTGCCATCTCCCCGCCTTAATTCACTTGAATAGTGATACTGCGATAGTGATACTGTAAGCACAAATGCTGAACCAGCTTGAATAACTATTCGAACGAAGAAACATGCATTCACGTGGCTATTCTTTTTCCAGTCGGTGCTGTTAACATAGTCATAACCTTGTCCAATACTGGCCGAAACATTTCTACGCAATTATATATCACAGTGGTGCAATATTTAGATATTCGATTGAACTTCCACAGAAAAAAAAAATCACCTATCACTCAAGGTTTCGACTTCATTCTCCCACAGTGTGTTCAAGTGGATGGTGTTGGGTTCGAACCTGTCGCAAGAGGATCGTTTGGGTAAGAAAAAAGTTGCTGAATTTAAAAGCTGAAGCCGAGTTGCACGCTTCTAATCTGCGAAGATTCTTACCAGATTTAGTACTTGCTACACATACACAAGCGCGCACGCACGCGCGCATACACACAGATCCAAACACATTCACGTACAATGATGTATGCGTATATCTATTTATCTTGTATCAATCTACACACATACATATATATGTATATATATATGTATATATATGTATATATATACATACACACATATATATATGTATATATATATATATGTATTATATATATATATATATATATATATATATATATATATATATATAGATGAAGATAAACTTACTTGGGAATGGATGCGTCACGTTGAATTAAATAAATAAATATTATATATATATATATATATGCGCGCGCGCGTGCATGCATATATGTATACAGGACGACACCAACAGTGCAAATAACATACACACGAGAGATAAGTACAAGATGTGGACAGTAATTACAGGACAAATTCATTCGCTTTTGCCCTGTATTTACTGTCCACGTCTTGTAACTATGTCTCGTGTGTATGTTATTTGCCCCGTTAGTGACGTTCTGTACCCATATATGCATGTGTATATATATGTAGAGAGAGAGAGAGAGGTTATGAGACGTAATGGTGTCAATAAAACCCAAAGGTGTCAGGTAATGCTAAGTGATATGGACAGACCATAGTTAATCTCCAGGTTCGGTGATTATGCGAATAATCAGCATGTGTATATATAAATTTTTTTTTTTCAGAATGAGATAAAAATTCAAGGCTGTGAAAATATTAGAACATTTATAAATGGAAGGTCATACAGCTGTTTCCGGGATATTTGTTATATCCCTTCATTGGAGACGGTGTGAGAAAATGGTTAAGCAATAGTTAATTTGGATATGAAATACAGAGTGAAGTGGAGGAATGAAAATAGATGTAAGATATGTAAGGCTATTGCGTTTGTAGATCCATTATTTAGGCAGAATGGTATACATATAAGATTCCAATACCTTGTGAGTAAATTCTAATAGTATTTAAAATTGGTCATTCCAAGTATAGAGTTTGTACACAGTACTATTGGATCAAGGGTTTTATTTTAAGTCATATATATATATATATAGGAGAATTCACGAAAAAAACAACAGACGAAGACAGGTGGTGTAAACAACAAATGGATGTATTAGTATAGCGCTCGGGAATAGAAAAAGTCTTTAACGTTTCGAGCCTACGCTCTTCAACAGAAAGAGAAAGGAACACAGAAAGAAATAAGGAGAGAAACAAGGAGAGAAATACACACACGCACACACACACACACACACACACACACA
>NC_068988.1:49746881-49747173 GCF_001194135.2 Octopus bimaculoides
TATATATATATATATATGCATATAAATGCACACATACACATAGAGACATATACATGTATATATATGTATACATATGTATGTACATGTGTATATACTTATATGGTTGTATTTATCTATATATGTACATGTGTGTATGTACCTGTGTGGATGTAAGAAAGACCGTTTATTATTTATATATATATAAGTATGTGTGTGCGTGTGTGTGTGTGTGCGTGTGTGTGTGTGTGTGTGTGTGCGTGCGTGTGTGTGTGTAAAATATCTCATGCACATACGAACGGATATGCACTAGCTT
>NC_068988.1:49747258-49748625 GCF_001194135.2 Octopus bimaculoides
TGTGTGTGTGTGTGTGTGTGTGTGTGTGTGTGTGTGTGTGTGTGTGTGTGTGTGTGTGTGTGTGTGTTTATATGTGTGGGTGCGTTTGTCTATGTACGTTTGTCAATACTGGCGTGCGTATGTTCTTTTGTGTTCTCTGAACGTTCATGTGATACGATAAAATCAAGTATCACATGAAGATAAAAGTGATATTAAAGTGGATAGTCGCACAGTGGAGACTTATGATCGACGCTAGAGCACAATAAAATGACAGACTGGAGTGGTACCCGTGATTTTCCAGGCGACGTGGGAAATGAATTCAGTGATATCAATTGCCATAATAAAATACATATTAACTATACCGATGATGTAGCTAGAATATGGCAAACCTGATATAGAACACTCCTGTGAGAGAGAAATATTGGTATTAGTAATTCCCACCTCCGTCACCCTTGTGACAATAATGAAGAAGTCATCATTACACAATGCTGTTGTTTTAGTTGCTATTGTCATCATCATCATCATCATCATCATCATTATTAGTATTATTATTGTTGCTGTTGGTATTATTATTGTTAATATTATTATTATTATTATTATTATTATTATTATTATTATTATTATTATTATTATTGTTATTATTATAATAGTATTCGTGTAGACTTACAGCATGCGGAAAGATATCATAGCAACTTTGAATAAAACCATCAGATTTCTTTCTCTCTCTCTCTCTCTCTATCTATCTATCTATCTCTCTCTCTCTCTATCTCTCTCTTTCACTCTCTCTCTCTCTCTCTCTATCTATCTATCTATCCATTTCTCTCCCCTCCACTCTCTCTCTCTCTTTCTCTCTCTTACTCTCCCAATATATATATATATATATTCTCCCTATCTTTCTCTCCCTCAGTATCTCTTTCCTCTCTTTCTCTCTCTCTCACCTTCTCACTAATACGCACATGCACTTACTCTTTCTAATGCATGTATGTTTGTACATATGCGCGCGCGTGTGTATGTGTGTGTGTGTGTGTGTGTGTGTGTGTGTGTTCAAGCGAGTGAGTGTGTATAAATGGTAGGCTGTATATGTACGAAGCAGAAATATATTTGCAATTATATGGATATATTTGCATAATGAAGCGAGTATATGCATATGTGATCATACACAAATACACCCGTCCACCCACCCATCCATACACACACACATGCACATACACACACACATGCACATACACACACACATGCACATACACACACACATGCACATACACACACACGTATCAATTACCATTACCATAATGAAGAACTTGTATTACTCTATATACGTTCATAAGATACAAAGTAATACGCACATGTCCTCCCACACATACGTAAGTGTGCCTGTGTGTGTAAAT
>NC_068988.1:49756192-49757133 GCF_001194135.2 Octopus bimaculoides
AAAGACAAACAGACAAACAGACAAACAGTCAAACAAACAGTTAGACAGACAGACAGACAGACAGACAGACAGACGGACGGACGGACAGACGGACGGATGGACGGACAGACAGACAGTCAGACAGACAGATAGATAGATAGATAGATAGATAGATAGATAGATAGATAGATAGATAGATAGATAGATAGATAGATACGTGAAGGGGAAATAATAGAGAATGTCTTTGTCTTAAAATCAATGTCTTCTGCACATTCTGTTCCATTTCTTTGCTGATTTCTCCTCAGACATCTTCATTAAATTTCTTGAACGTCTTCGAGATATTTTTACTGAACGTTGGAATTTGGCAGAGGTGGTGAGTACTGGAATGGTTGTTGTTGTTGTCGTTGCTGTTTTTGGAATTTTTGTTATTATTTGTCATTATTGTCATCATCGTCGTCGTCGTCGTTGTTGCTGCTTTTGTTAGGACAGTTAATACCCGATTAAGCACACCTATGATCATTCCAACACAAGGTAGCGAGCTAACAGAATGTTTAGCACGTGGGACAAAACGCTTAGCCGCAATTCTTTTGTCTCTTTACGTTCTGAGTCCAAATACCCTCAAGGTCATCTTTTACTTTCAACCTTTGACTGTCGAGAAAATAAGTACCAGTTGAGCATTGGGGGTGATTCATTCAACCCCAATGCTCAACTGGTACTTATTTTCCTCCACCGAATTTCAGGTCTTATACTCTTTACTCTTTTTTACTCTTTTACTTGTTTCAGTCATTTGACTGCGGCTTTTAGTCGAGCAAATCGACCTCAGGACTTATTCTATCGGTTTCTTTTGCCGAACCGCTAAGTTACAGGGACGTAACCACAGCACGATCGGTTGTCAAGTGATGCTGGGGGGGGGAGACAAACACAGACACACAAACTTATACACACGCATATTTATATATATA
>NC_068988.1:49757463-49762801 GCF_001194135.2 Octopus bimaculoides
ATCATGTACGACGTTTCACGGTTAAGAGTATAAAGCTACTCTACTCCGATCATCAGCATGATGTACGATAAATTTGAGAGTGTCTATATACTCATGGGAATTTGACCATGCGACATCAAAAACACATGAGGAAGGCATTCACAAAATTTATCGGCTAGTAAGTTCAAACACTTCACCCCAAGAATCTATCCCATGTGCGCCACAAATAGTCCCGCATAAAAAGTCCCGTATAAAAGGGTTACAGTTTAAACATCCAATAAGAGACATCGCCATCCGTTAGAGAAAAAATTTGTAGTTTGGAATCGGTAGTTCTTTGACTGCTATTTCTAAATTTTCAGTATGTTGGTGAAGCATCTAATGCCGATCCCTATATATTTATGATTATATATATATATATACATATATACAACGGGCTTCTGTCTATATTAGAATAATTATTCATATATATATATATTTTTTGACAGCGTACCTAGGATTGAAATTTTGGATATGTCCTTTTTTATAATACACTTGTCGTTGTCTTGTATCGTTCCCTTTTGCAGTGCGTCGATGATACGAAAACGTAAGTCTTAAGCGTCGGTTCTTCCATCGAATGAATCCATATCGTTACTTCGTGGTACCTCGCTCGGCCTTTTATTTATTTTTTTTTCTGCAGGTATATTGAGTTGGTTTGCCATTGTCTTCCCCAACTGGATGGGTATTGACCCATAGTCTGATCATTTTGACAGGTGTTATTTTTTGTTGCTGTTTTTATCAGACTCTTTCCTTACAAGAGCAGCAAGCTACTCAAGCGGAGAAGCCGGTTTAGTCGCCGACCACCCGACCGTGGAACAAGTAGTACTAGATTACATGCTACCAGTGGCAGGTCTCATCAGCCAGTGATGTGATCTCTGACCTAACTAAAATACACTACAGAGTGACTTAAGGGAAATTTACCTGCTATTTCTTGCAGTTGGGTCAAATGTCACGTAGTTGTGTAGCGATGTGTATTTATGTTGTAATGTGTTACGCTGTAAAGGTGAATACTGCTTCAATGGTGCGTATTGATGTGTACATTCAATGATGCATATTCAATGGTGTATATGTGAAGGTGCGTGACTTAGTGGTTCGTAAGATTGTGAGTTCGAATTCCGGTGACGCGTTGTGTCCTTGCGCAAGACACTTTATTTCTCGTTGTTCGTCTCCACTCAGCATACAAAAATGAGCAGTACCTGTAATTCAGTGGGACACGCTTGTCACATTATATCTCACGCTGAATATCCCTAGTAACTATGTTAAAGGTGCGATGTGTCTGTAGAGTGCCCAGCTACTTGCACGTTAATTTCATGAGCAGGCTGTTCAGTTGATGTATTCAACTCTATCCCTCGCCGTCGTAACCGATAGAAAGCCACTATTAATATCTTTTACTACGAATTGTAACATTCTATTTTGATATGGTGTAACATAACGACGTGGAATTGAGTAATAGAATGATGGCATAAAATGGTGTAATGGTGCAGATTTGAGTAATAAGATTAGTGGTATAAAACGATGTACTGTGAGTAGCAGAGTGCTGCTGCGTAAAGAGAAAATACCGTGTAATCGTCTAGATATTTTATAATAGCGGAATTGTTGTTGCGCAATGAGCTAGCGTTGTGTAATTGGAGAAAGAAGCGGCGTGGTATTGTGTAATGCGAGGCGGTGGATAATGGTGCGGTTTAAACAATGGTGGTATGGTATCGTGCCATGGCGCAGTGACGTAAAATGGTGTGGTCGTTTAGAATGGTAGTGTAACGTATAGTAATGATTGTGTGGTATGCAATGGTATGACGATGTATGTTGGTTTGATGGTGTATAACGGTATCTTTTTCTACTCTAGGCACAAGTCCCGAAATTTTGGGGGTAGGGACCAGTCGATAAGACTGACCCCAGTACGCAATTGGTACTTAATTCCCGAAAGGATAAAAGGCAAAGTTAACATCGGCGGAATTGAAACACAGAACGTAAAGACAGACGAAATACCGCTAAGCATTTCGCCCGGCGCGCTAATGTCTCTAATTTCTTTATTGCCCACGAGGGGCTAAACATAGAGGGGGAAAAAAGACAGACAAAGAGATTAAGTCGATTACATCGACCCCAATGCGTAACTGGTACTTAATTTATCGACCTCGATAGGGTGAAAAGCAAAGTCGACCTCGGAGGAATTTGAACTCAAAACGTGACGGCAGACGAAATACCGCTAAGTATTTCGCCCGGAGTGCTAACGTTTCTGCCAGCTCGCCGCCTTCGTATAACGGTATAGCAGTGGTTAAAGGTGGTATAGTGCGTAATGGTATATAATATCATTATACATTAATCATATTTTTGAATGAAGCAATGAAATATTTAGCTAATACATAAGCACAATTCATAAGTAAATTATATCAATCTTTGGGACGACACCATCAATGATAGAAATTACACATTAATATTACAAAAGTGGAAACTAATTTTGGTATTTGACTCCTGCTGGAACTATACTTGATTTCTCATTTGAGTACTAGGCTAAAGACCAAACGTACATTCCACTAATGACCATCTCTTCTTTTGTTGTTGTTGCTTCATTTGTTATTGCTGCTATTGTAGTTGTTTTTATGTACCATGTATTGAATATATTTAATAGAGCCAGAGTTATATTTTACTAAGTCTGTAAGGTATGACTTAAGGAAAATTTGGCTGCTATTCTTAGCAGATCGACTTCGCCGAATAACGATTTACCTCACTGGTTCTCCTTTGTTGTCCGAGGTGAGGTAGAAGGTAAAGTGATCTGGCTGTTTGCTTTATAGATTATAGTAATTTACTGCTGCTTAAGTCTCGTAGACAGACTTCACTGAGGAGGTTTCTTAAGCAATGAACAACTTGTCTTATAGTTACCAGTGACTAAATCATAGACTCTGTTACTTAGATAATACAGTTCTATATTTAAGAGATGTGGAATTATGTACATTAGTTACATTATTTACATTATTTATATTTCACGGATATTTGTCCTCATTCTGTTTGTTAACACAATGTTTCGGCTGATATACCCTCCAGCCTTCATCAGGTGTCTTGGGGAAATTTTGAACCTGGGTTCTCATTCCTAAGGTATTTTTTTGATAATAATAATAACAACATCAAAAAATACCTTAGGAATGAGGACCCAGGTTCTAAAATTCCCCAAGACACCTGATGAAGGTTGTAGGGTATATCAGCCGAAACGTCGTGTTAACAACAAACAAGATGAAGACAAATATCCGTGAAATATAAATAATGTAAATAATGTAAATAATGTCTGTTACTTAGAGTTCGTAGGTTTTGTACCTTCTCTACGCAAGAATACTCGACCCATTACCTTTATTCTTTTTATCATCCTTGCACCCCAAAACTAGATCCCGCACAAACCACTGCGCTCATATCTTCCTCTGTAGAATATCGGCCAACTTCGCTTTCCATCCTTTCGAGGTCGTTAAAATAAGTACCAGTTTTGGACCCCCAAGAAAATTCTCATATTGGTTTCAAATTTTGACACAAGGCCAACAATTTCAAGGTGGTAGGGAAGCCGATTACATCTACCCCAGTGCTCAACTAGTACTTATTTTATTGCGCCTCAAAAGCATGAAACGCAAAGTCCGACCTCTGTGGAATTTGAGTTCGGAACGTAAAGACGGACAAAATCGCTAACGATTCTACCAGTTCATCGCCTTCCCCTTACACTTATATTCTTTTCTACTCTAAGCACAAGGCCCGAAATTTTGACGGCGGAGCCAGTCGATTAGATCGACCCTAGTACGCAACTGGTACTTAATTTATCGACCCCGAAAGAATGAAAGGTAAAATTGACCTCGGCGGAATTTGAACTCAGAACGTAAAGATAGACGAAATACCGCTAAGTATTTCGCCCAGCGTGCTAACGTCTCTGCCAATTCGTTGACTTCCCCTTACACTTATATTAGAAACAATAATTATTATTTTGGATCAAATTATCTCCAAGTCAGCTTAAGCCACATTAATTGAATTGTATCGATTTGATCAGTATGGAGGCCCACCGAATAGTGTCGAGCTGTAATTCGAAGATACACATTTGATCACAACCACGAAACACGAAGCAGACAAAGGATTTTTTAACTCAATATTTACATGCTATTATATAAATATATATAGTTTTTAGTATAGGCAGCGACTTAGCAGAGTCCTCCGCATGTCGGACAAAAATGATTCGCAACATAGCGCCCGTCTTCACGTTTTAGGTTTAAATTCCTCCGATGACTTATTTACCTTTCATCCTTTCGGGATCAATAATGTAAAGTACCAGTTGAGCTCAAGACTCAATATACTCGACTCTCCTCTTGCCTCTGACCTGGTGCCAAAATTAGACAAGATTTTTAAAGGGTTTTCTGCTTCGATTTTCACTTTTCGAAAAGAGAAAATAAATGTATTATTTTTAGTGTGTGAAGTGTTTGAGGAATAAATGTACAGCGTCTTGTACTTACATATTCCAAGTAAATGGGTCAACTGAAAGAACAACTTGAACCTTCTTGCAAAGAAGCCTGCGTGAGAGCCATTCTCTTTTATTTCTTTCAGGAAAGTTAGAAACAAAGTTATTTAGATTGACTTTAAGTAGGGAAATATTGAAGTTACCAAAGCGATTACGTTCTTGTTTTTTTTTTGTTCTTTCCATCGTCTGTTTCCTTTTGCTGGTATATTTTTCCCCATTTGTGTACATATGTGTGTTTATACGCTAGTGTATGTGTGTATGCTTGTGTGTTCATGTGCGCATGCGTGCTTCTATTTCTCATATACGACATTATTTGTGTGATGGATTGGAGACACATTTCATTCCTTATAGCAATTCATTCATGCTAGGATGTCTAGAAATGCATAGAACAAAGTCTATATGTATATGTATGAATATGTGTTTGTATGCATACATATACATGTGTGAGTGAGTGTGTGTGTGTATATATGTGTGTGTGCGCGCATGTGTGTGTATGTATATATGCATACATAGGTATAAATATAAAAATATATATATATATATATATATAATACAGAATTGTATGTACACACACATATATATATATATATTATATATATATATATACACACACATATATATATATATACATATACATATATAGAGAGAGAGAAGGAGAGGGAGAGAGAGAGACACGCACAGTTTTCATACATACGTTCGTGCATTCATACAGACAAGCACGTCTGAAATCAATCAATTACATACTCACACACGCATACACACACATACACACACACGACACAGACACACAAGACGCATACATCTCTCTCTCTCTCTCTCTCTCTCTCTCTCTATGTATATATA
>NC_068988.1:49763710-49771043 GCF_001194135.2 Octopus bimaculoides
ATATATAAATATATCTAGAGATATATATATATATATATATATGTATATATATATATAAATATATATATATACACACACACACATATATATATATACTTACATAGACATATGCTTATATGCGTCTCTTTACCTATGTCTACCAAAGTAATAAAAATATCTATGCCTCTATGCATGCATACACACGTATGTGTATGTGTGCGTGTATTCACATATGCATACATGTGTTCAGAGATACATATATGCAGATAGATAGATAGATAGATAGATAGATAGATAGATAAATAGATAGATAGATAGATAGATAGATAGATAGATAGATAGATATTTGTATGTACACACACACATATATCTTTTATCTTTTATCTACATATACATATATATCTATACTTATTTATATATGTCTATGCACATATGTATATATACGCGTTATACATGTGTGTGTGATTGTATGTGTGTATGTATGCGGTGTGCGTGCATGTGTACATATACACTCACACACACGCAACACAGTTACACAGATACACACACGGACGTAACTTCTGCCCACCATATTAAATTCTCCTTCTAAAGAATTGCAAAGGTTACAAACTGTCTACTTCCTATTAGATTAGTAACTTATTATTAACATTGTTCATTATTATTATCATTATCATCAATATCATCCTCATCATCATCATTATTATTATTATTATTATTATTATTATTATTATTATTATTAGTTCTTTCTTCCCGTTTACAAGAAGAAAAAGAAGAAAACCTCTTCTTATCTTCTTGTCGCTTTTTTACGCGCCAGCGTTTCTTTTCCCTTTGTTCTTCTTGTTGATGTTGGTATATTGTTAGTTATTTCGTTAAGTAGTTTTATTTTTTGCTCTTGTTTTATTTTTTCCTTTCGTTTTTTTTTTCATCCTGTTTGTAATACAAAATCAAATGTATCACCATATATATTTTCTATGCAGTTTCTCCCGCTTTCTTTATTTCGGTTTCCTTATTATTTCATTTTTTTATTTTTTTACCTCTTTTCTCAATTGTGTCCAATTCTCTATCCCTAACACTTTTCATTGACAGTCGTCAAATCAATGCCAATTCGCATTATTCGCTCAATATTTTCACTTCATGTGCTAAAATAATGTGAAGAACAGTAAGACATGGTGAAACATTTGGAACATTTCTTGTATTTTGAAGGGATTTTTGTTTTTTTATTTTTATATGATTTTTTTTTTTATTATATTCTGTATTGTATATTTTCTATATTTGTTTTATTTCTTTACTTCAATAGGGACATGTTAGTCATGTGACCAAGTGGGATATCGAGATCTACGTACGTGAATGACAAGCGATGATGAAGGTTGATATGCGGGAATGGAAAGGAACGGAAAAAGGTTGAAGGAAAACAATGATAATAATCATAACAAAAATTTTTTAAAAAAAGAAGGAAAAATAAAATGCAGATGACATTGACGGAGATGACAGCGCCTATTTCGATGACGTTGCTGATGATGACGACGACGAGGGCGACGACGAGGGCGACGACGACAACGATGATGACGACATCGATGACATCGACGACGACGACGACGACGACGATGATGATGATGATGATGATGATGAGCTTGACGAACAAAACTGACAGATCAGCAATAGCAACATGTGGGCAGAAAATCAATCGAAAGACATTAAATCTATTTCGCAACAGAATGTTCACTCAGCAAACTTCTCCCAGTAGAAAACCTGATATAGGTTGATCTCGAAGAAATATAGGTTGATCTTGAATAAATATAAGTTGATCTTGTAGAAATATAGGTTGATCTTCTAGAAATATAAAATGATCTTGTAAAAATTTAGGTTGATCTGGTAGAAATACAGATTGATCTTGTAGAAATATAGGCTGATATTGTAGTAGAAATACAGGTTGATCGTGAAAAAATACAAGTTGATCTTGTAGAAATAAAGGTTGATCTTCTAGAAATATAAAATGATCTTGTAGAAATATCGGCTGATATTGTAGAAATACAGGTTGATTTTGAAAAAAATACAAGTTTATCTTGTAGAAATATAAAATGATCCTGTAGAAATCTAGGTTGATCTTTTAGAGATATACTGGAGGTCTTGTAGAAATATAGGTAAATTTTGTAGAGATATAGGTTGAGTTTGTATAAATTCATACTTATCTTCCTTATACTGGCACAAATACATTTTAAAGGACTATATATTGATCTTGGTTGATCTATGAGAAAAACAAACTGGTTTTGTAGAAATACCGATTGATCAAATAAAAATATATATATATTGATCTCGTAAATCTACGGGAAGAACTAGTAGATCTACAGGTATTTTGGTAGAATAAATCATTACGATAGCAGATTGATTGCGTAAATTCATAAAACTCTCCATTCAATAAATATTTGTTATGTTTGACGGGATTTGAACTAAAAGCACAGAGTGCCAAAATGTCCACTGCAAGACATTCCATTCCACTCTCTTCCTTTATCCATTTGTCTATTTGATCACTCACAGTCTCTAATGCACCAAGTATCACAAGCACTAGCAATGTGAATCACTCTTTCGACCCTCTTCACACACTTTCTACAGAGGTTCATTGCACCTGTGTGGTATATATCCCTTTTCACTAATTCGGTACTCAATACGTGATCCTGGGTAGCGATGATTAGGCTTTCAGTCTTCTTTTTAAGGTCACCTTGCTGAGTCATTACCATGATGTTCATTCTTGGTAAATCCTTTTGCATTAGCAACAGGTCTTGTTTGTTGTTTACCAAATATTCTGTCACGTTTCTTCTTTCACCGTTGATGCATTTCCGTTCGCCAATCAGCCCACCTCCACCTTTACACTTCTTCGTGTAGAGCTTGTGTGCATTCGTCTTATGATGAAGAACACCATTCAATGTCATTGTATTTCGGGTAATGCGATCCAGTTACTTAATATCCGCTCGTGTCCATTTCAGAATGGGTGCACTATAGCAGATTACAGCAACAGTCCATATGTGTATAGCAGTCACAAGCTTCCTTGAGTTGTGTTTTGACTTCAAGGGAAATTTGAAGTACTTCAAATATGCAGTGGTGACCTTGTCTTTCATCTCACTGAGCAAGATACTGTCCAGCTCCAAGATTTATAGGTAATTATACCTATCATCATGCGGGTCTTCCACTCGCTCTCCATTTGGCAATTCTAAGCCCCTACAATCTGCTTCCCCACGCCGTTTCAAAGTGAGCATCGCACACTTTGAGATACCTAATTCCATCCCTATATCCTTGTTGTAACGTCTTCACAATCTCAACCAGCCTCTCTATTTCAGGCTCTGTTTTTGCGAGCAATTTTAAATCATTAATGATGAGAATGTGGTTATTATCTCATTACTATTTCCAAAAGTTTTAAATTTAAATATCTGGTCATAGAGCTAACAGAAACATGCAACCAACATTCAAACTAATCTAATCCCAAAATCCTAGGCGCAGAAATACATTTCTAAGAATCTCCTGTATTTTGGCTGTGGTGAGATGTTTGTGCCTGAAATGTAACGATGGAATTTTGTCTTGCCTCTTCGTTAGAGACAATACATTCGATAGAGAAACGTTAAGGAAGAAAACCTACACACATATCATTAGTGAAATTGGCGATGTGACAATATGCCTTAAGGGCAATCTGTGAAGTATTGGATTTTACGATGGAACTCATCCTTGTTTTTATTCTATCGCTTAGTTAGCGACTGCTTCTGTCCTTGGTAAAGGAAATGGACGTTTTAAAATTGTTATCATGGAATATACTGGTTGCACGAAAACACATATATACGCAGACACATGTGCGTATATGCGCGCGTGTGTATGTGTGTGTGTGTGTGCTTGTATGTATGAACATATGTTTGCATAAACATATATATGTATGTGTATATATATCTGTACATACATATACATATGTATATATATATATATACATAGATACATACATATTTATATCTATCTATCTATCTATATATATATATATATATATATATATATATATATATATATATATATATATATATACACACACACATATATATATATGTATGTGTGTGCGTGTGTGTGTTAATAAAGAAAGTAATGACAAAGCGTTGCTATGAATACTGTGTATGTAGAAATCATATTCAATATCTTTAATAAACATATATTTAGTCTCACTGTTAAAATATAACCTGTGGATAAATCACAGGAACTTCAGCAGCTGAGAACGATGATGGTCCGACTTATTTTGTCTTTCTTCAGATTTTAAGAGATTGCTTCCCTCGCCTCTCATCTACTGAAGTTACGAAGTAGATCGTATCTGATTAGAATAGATTTTAAAAAACGTAAACAATCTAATACTAACTTATAGAACGTTATATTAAGGTACATGGTTGAAGACGGGATTTACCTAATAGAAAATATACAAACACAACCTTGTTATGGATGAGAGTGTTCAATTTCCGGGAGATGTTTACACACATATATTCACCTTACTTTTGTCGTTGCACTTGTTTAGTTTGCGATTCGTCTCTTTTTTTCGATAGCAGCATAACACTCAGAGACATTTATGCAGTAGTGATACGATGAAGTAGTTGTATGTTGTCAACTTAATGTAGCAGTCCCCTGAAGGGAATAATACTACTGTTGGTTAGACCTAGGAAGCTGCACCGTTTCCTGTCGGCCTTGACACATAAGGTCACAGGAAATGTGTCAAGGCCGACAGGAAGTGGTGTTGCTTCCTAGGTCTAACCAACAGTAGTATTATTCCTTTCAGGGGACTGTCACATTAAGGTGACAACATACAACTACTTCAGCATAACACTGTTGTATAAAAGATTATAAGATCATAAGATTATAATTATAAGATTTCTCGTTTTCAGAGAACGATTGTGCGTTCAGCGTATAAAACTTTAAGAGCTCAAAGTTTGGAGTTCCTTAAATTTATTCATTAGAAAATTAACTGATTCTGTCCCAAAATATTGGCGAATTAAATGGATTTGTCTCAAAATATCCGGCAATAATTTGGCATTAACATTCAATAAGTTATACTAATATACATTTCACAAGAATTATCGCTGTGCCATTGCTCTATTCATTTTGTCTTCACATGTGAGTCGATTTTGCACCAATGACAGATTTATTTTATGCAGTTCATTTTTTTCTTTCTCATTCCCTGTTTTAGGCACATATGCAGTTCCTATTTGTTTTATATTTCCCACAAGTAGATGGATTTTCACTTACGTTGAATTCCAGAATCTCATTGCATCGGGTCAGGGGTATAATATACTCATAATCACTTCTAATATTTTCCAAAGCTCTATGTCTTTTTTAAAGTTATTTACTTTCATGCTCTAGTAATAGCAGTATTTTTAATATTGCACATTCTCTCTGTTTATTTACACTAATATTTGCATTAAGATATACTTTGATGTGCGCCATGAGAAAATACATTCATCAGAAATTAGCACCTAAAAATGATTTTCTCATTGTGCACTTTGGTTTATTTGCAGTAGCATTAATCCATATATTTGCTTAATAATGTATTTCTTAATAACTTATCGCTACGAGACTTAAATCTGGAAGATGAAATTAACTGACATCTTTCTTTAGTCTACCTCATAAGCTATGAAAATGCCACCTTTATAGAATATCTCTGCTCATTACTTCTCAATATTTTCGGGGAAGAACGGTTTGTTTGTTTTGTGTTTTTTGTGTGTGTGGGTCTGTTCTTTTTTTTTTTTCCACATGAGTCAATTTGAACAATACTAGTAAGCTACTATAACGAGAAAAGGGTTCAATATCTGTCTCGCTAATGAACATACAAGTGTAGTTCAGATAGGTTTAGAGTACCACAGGCAGAAAATCTAAGCATCGAGTACGAGGTGTAAAATATTTATATTTGTTTCATTATTTGCTTATCAATCTCTTTTCTACATGAAAGTCCCCCTTTTTTTTTCTATATTTATGGTAATTTATACATTAGTAATAGCACTATATTTAGAGTTCTGCACTCTACATTGCATAATCCGATTTTTGCTTTCTGATATATTTTCATTTGCATATTGTATGAATATACCTTCATATGTATGAGTGTGAATGTACCCCCCCCCCACACACACACAAACAAACAAACAAGCAAACATATAGCAAGATCTCTTCAAGTAATAAATAACGGTAATGAATCGATCCGTTTTACAATGGGAATCAATGAAAGGGCACTTCCTGTTTTGGATATCCTGATAAACAATTACAACCGATCTCTAACTGCAAGTACAGAGACACCTACCAACAACTAAATTCTAGAGCTCCCCACCCATATCACATTCAATATGGCCAGACGGATATGTTCAATACTTACAGGCACAAATTGACGAGAGAAGTGACTGGTAGAACTAAGTATATTCCTTCAGAAACAAAAATACCACCAAAATTTAGTAAACATGCCATACCCCAAGCAAAAGAAATCCTGATTTTTATCTTATGTAGATGACCTCACAATGAGAGTAAAAACAAAACCACAGTACAAATATTCCATTGTGGGCACCCATAATTCTAGAAACCACAAGATATATTCGGTTGAAAGAGATCTTCCAATTTTACATCAAGCACCAAATTTTCGAAAAATAATTAAAGAATTAAATATTAACAGCCGAAGACAACATCAAATTTTAAAAGGCTCTTAAGAGAAGCAACATTCATATGGATGATGCAGGTAGGAAACTGCAGAGATCCACGTGGTAAGGTGAAGGAAATAATTGGACAGGGAGCAACTAAAAGATCGAAGAATGGGAAGGAACTGAAGGTTAATGCAAACATGAATTCCAAAGCAAATGTCTTATCTATTGTATCACATGCCTTCGATGCAATGAGAATTATATCGGCCACAAAGAACCGAAATGAATAAATTATATGAGAGTGCATACAGAACAAATCAAATATTCATCTTCAAGAAATTTTTCGAATATCTAGACATTTTTGCAATGGAAAATTCGAAATAGTTCCTCTTTTAATAATAAAGGAGATTAAAAGGCAAAATAAGAATACTTTATTTGAATTCTAAATCCCAGGCTAAGCAGGAAAAAGTTTTCCGAAAACGACTTCCTCAATACTGATTACCTCATAACAAGTGTGTTTGAAAAACTGTACAGCGAAAGCGCTTACACACATAATATGAACACTTTCATCCCAAAAATCCATATCATTCTCTTCCAAAATACTTTTAAATAATTTATATTTTTTCAGAAAATATCTTTTCACACACACATACGCATATATATACATACATACATACATATATATATACATATATATATATATATATATATATATATATATA
>NC_068988.1:49771116-49774265 GCF_001194135.2 Octopus bimaculoides
AGATTTAATCAAAAGATTAAATGTGGTACTTAAAATGTTTGAGGCACCAGAATTTGGTAGGATAAAAACCAAAAACAAAATCAAGAGATTTGGTGAATAAAATTTGAAGGTAAGCAACAAAAATTCGATAGGTTATAGCAGTACGTACGTTTCGTACAAGTTCCATTTATTCATGTAGTGAGAACACCACAGAATGTACAATGAAAATGTACTCCTCAGCTGCATAATGGAATTTCATTTTAGAAAGTCATTTTGAAGATGTTTGCAAAAAACAAGAGTAAGAGAAGAAAACATACCATCTCGACTATGCTGCTGTGTACCACACATCAGGTGTCACAGTGATCGCAGAGCAACGTGAGATGAAGCGTTTTGCTCAAGAACACTCGGTCTAGGAATTGAAATCACGAGTTTATATACATAAGCTCTTAAACTCCTATTTCCTGATTAGGGTAAAAATAATTCTGTGAAACAAGAATTGGCTAAAAGAACTGTGTACCTCGAGTGTGTAATAATAATTCTAATGATTTGAGAATGAATATATGGCACTACATCATTAACATTATTTACAAAACCTTTATATAAACATAACTAAAGATATAATTAATGACTCAAAATTATATTCCTAAATAGTTCTTTACAGCTGTTTCAAAAAATTCAACGATCATTTGATGTTTTAATGTGTATTACGTAAAGCAATGTGCTTACTGATGCAATAATACACATCAAACAAGTTGACGCTATTTAACTGTTAAAATGAACGTATACGCATGAAACATTGAAGCGCCGATTTTCTTTCATGAGTGGTGATGATGATGATGATGATTATGTGTATGTGGGTGTGTGTGTGTGTGTGTGGAATAGGTCTTGTATGGGGGTAGAAATACATAGCTTAAATGAAGTTTCAATACACATGTAATAAAAATGAATATCTTTAAAAATCGCAAATATGAATGCGTGTATATGAGTGCATGTATATGTATTTATGTATGTGTGCGTGTGTGCGCGCACGCGCGAATATATACGTACATATGTAAATATGTATGTATTTATTTATGTATATATATATATATATATGTGTGTGTACATATATGTTTTTATTATATGTATATATATATGTGTGTGTGTGTACATATATGCATTTATATATGTATATATATGTATATATATATATATATATGTTTTCTGTGTGTGTGTGTGTGTGTGTGTGTGTGTGTGTGTGTGTGTGTACGTGTGTGTGCGTGTGTGTGTATAAACAGAACGTGGGGAAGGGAAAGAGGGAGAGAAAGTGAGAAATAGTGTGAAAGAGAAAGAGAGAATTATGAAAATAGTATCTTAAATATTTGACCGTTTGATCAATTACTCGTTTCACAATCCATCAGGAGTGAGTACTGAGGGAGAGTCATGCCTAGGGTTTAGGATTTACTTTTTGGTTTGTTTTCAATATATGTATACATTTTTTTTTATATTCATTAATGTCTTTATTTTTTTGTTTTGATTTTTGCTTCTGTTTTTGTTTTTTGTTTTTTTTTTTTCTTGTTACAAAATTATGCTTAACAGATAAATGTTTCTTGAGACAAGCAAGATATGTGACTTTGGTTGGGAGATATCTAAAATTATAAAAATAAGAAATATATTTTAGAAACAGAAAAAAAAAATACATAGCGCTATTCTATCTGGGACTAATATATTCAACATCTGTCATTATAGACATATATTTCTAAGAAATACCTCATAACAGTTCTTCATGACCAGAATGTTTCAGCATTCAGATATTGATATATAATATGGATTACATCTTTGTCCATCTCCATCTCTTTCTCTCCGTTTCTCTCCCTTTCGTTTCTACAACCCATCTTTCTCTTTCTCTATCTGCCTTTCTCTTTCTGCCTTTCTCTCTCTGCCTCTCTCTCTCTGCCTTTCTCTCTCTCCATCTCTCTCTCTTTCTTTTTTCTCTCTCACCTCTTTTCGTTTGTCTCATTCTTTTTAGTTGTATTTGAATCGCCCAATTCTTCTTTATGACTGTCTCTATCTTTCTGTCTTTGATATCTGAGGCTAGCTTTCTTTGTCTCTAACTTTCTCTGTCGCACTTCTCTCTCTCACTCTCCTTCTCTCTCTCTCCCTCTCTTTTGTCATCTATCTCTCCTTCTTTCAAGATATTTCTCTCACTTATTTCTTCTTATCTTTCTCTCACTTATTTCTTCTTATCTTTCTCTTTGTGAATCTTCTTGTCTCTACTTCTTTATCTATCATTAAAACTCTCACATTCTCTCTCTGTATCTCCCTTTCATTTTGTACTTCTCCACCCCTTTTCCTTCTCTTTCTGTTTATCTACCTATCCCTCTATCTGTCTGACTATCTATCTATCTATCTATCTATCTATCTATCTATCTATCTATCTATCTATCTATCTATCTGTCTGTCTGTCTTTCTAACTATGTATCTATCTATGTTTCTGTCTCTCTATCTATGTATCTATCTTTCTTTCTTTTATCTTTTTTTTTCTTTGTCTATCTATGTATCTATCTATCTCTTTATCCGTCTATATATCTATTTTTCTATCTAGTTCTCTCCCTTCTTCTCTCTAAATTTATTCTAACCCTCCTACCTCAACTATTTTCTCACGTTGTGATTATCACTGAAACTCTCCATCACTGAAACTCGTTACCTCTCTCTCCCACATCTATCTGTCTATTTATCCCTAACTCTGCCTCCCTGTTCGACAATTACTTTCTATTTTATATTGATCAGTATATATTGAAATTGAGAAGCAATTTCAAATCCCCAGTTATTATAGAACGGCAGAACGAAAATGTCCCCATTGAAATATATCATAGAGTAAGACAGGAACACTTGGTCCTATATATAAAACTAAATGGGAATATAAAGCGCCCTCTATTCCATCCAATTTGCATAAGGAATAAATTAATATGCTACAAAGATTGTTATATTTCATACCACTCCCATTTGAAACCTTTAAATGATGGATATTTTCTTCCCCAAACCGCGTCAGCAAAATTTATTCATGATTTTATTCAAATACTACTCCACCATTTCTCTCTCTTTTATGTATATACACATATGTATGTGTGCATGTATAATTATGTACATGTACAGAGACATATATATATATTCATATATATATATATATA
>NC_068988.1:49777125-49778352 GCF_001194135.2 Octopus bimaculoides
AGAGAGAGAGAGAGAGAGAGAGAGAGAGAGAGAGAGAGAGAAGGAAGGAGAGAGAGAGAGAGAGAAAAACGTTTATTAATTTCAAAGAATTGCAGAACTCTAATCTCCTTTAAAGTAGGATCGTCTGGCATCAATGCACTTGTCGTAGCGCTCCAGACACTTCAGGAAGGCTCCATGGAAGTCATCCACTGAGAAGGTGTCCAGGACGCTTGTTAAAGCCCTCTTTGTCTTTTTAATGTCTTCAAAACGACTGCCACCGAGATTTTTCTTCAGTTTCATGAACAACCAAAAGTCACTGAGAACAAGTTTTGAACTAGAGGCAGTTATGATGCCCATCTCTGTCGTTGGCTACCCGGTTGCAAACGTGACAAGGTATGTTTAATATACTGTGATAAACATTCTTTTCGAAGGGTGTATTCAAAGTTCTCTTACAGTTGTCACCTTTACCCTGGAATAAAAAGAAATTGGCAGGTCAGTTTAATATATCTAGAACAGTGTCTCCTAAATAATTCTAAAACCTTCTGAAATGGAGCTCGTACAATCGACCTGATAATCATCGACGGAGTTTCCAAGGACCCAATTCCATCAACATGTCATGAGTCTACCCGAGCTATGGGAAAACCCTTTATACCCAAGATGCTACACATTGTAAACGACCCGTAATGACGTGTGTTTATGTATGTATGCGTATGTGTGCATCCTACACACATACGAATTGTGTTTATGTGTGGGGGTTGGGTAAGTGTGTTTATATTTGTCTTTTACTTGTTTCAGTCATTAGACTGTGGCCATGATGGGGCATCATCTTGAAGAATCTTTAGTCGAATAAGTCTACTCCAGTGTATTTTTTCAGCTTGGTAGTATCGACCCTTTTTTTACCGAATAGCTAAATTGCGGGGACATAAACAATGACACTAAAACGTACACATGAATGTGTGTGCGTGTGTGTATGTATGCGTGTGTTTGTATGTATACATATGTATACGACGGGTCTCTAAGTTTCCACGTACCAAATCCACTCAACACTTGCTCATATAGGGCACAACGTATTGAGTTCCCTAAGGACTTATAATACTGCTAAGACGACCCCATATATATATATATATATATATATATGTGTGTGTGTGTGTGTGTGTGTGTGTGTGTGTGTAAATATATGTGTGGATGTGTGCGTATGTGATTCTGTGTATGTGTGTGTGCATGTATGTATATGTTTACGCATATGTG
>NC_068988.1:49778452-49778863 GCF_001194135.2 Octopus bimaculoides
ATATATATACACGTATATCTACATATACAGATTACACCGTCAAATTTGATACAATAAACATAACCTCTGTATCAAGTGTATTGAGTTCTCTACTTGTAATGTGTAAAATTTAACATATTTCTCAATTCTTACATTGCGATGTGTGTGTGCGCGTGCGTCTGTGCGTGCATGTGTGAGTATGTATGTATGGATGGATGTATGTATGGATGTACGTACGTACGTATGTATGAATGCATATATAGCAAGAAAGAGGGAGAGTGAGAGAGAGATTGAGCGAGTGGGAGAAGCAGAGAGAAATGTGGATATACATTTACATTTATATATACATATATATATATACGTGTATATCTATACATATATGTGTATATATATATACACGTATATACATATGTTTGTATATATATATATATA
>NC_068988.1:49780162-49787659 GCF_001194135.2 Octopus bimaculoides
ACATATATATATATATATATATATATATATATATATATGCTGGTGTGTAAGAATTTATGTATGTATACATATATATATATGTGTTTGTATGTATACGTCTATGTTATCTCTTCTGATTCATAGATGTTCGTAACAATGGTTTGCTGTAAGCAAAACAAAAGAGCTGAACTACAGAAAGTATCTTAGATGGCCTAAAATCACCATGATAATTCAACTGTGAAGCAGCGTCTTTGACAAGACAAAGAACAAAAGACTATCTCTGTGAATAATCGATGTTGGAACGATCCCTTGAGAGATATTCAGAAATACCGCTTTAATACCAGCAGCGCTCTCTTGGACAATATCGCACGGTCCAGGGATTTTTCTTTTTTAAAATAAATGCTACTACCTATACAAAAAGTGTGGAAGTTGGTCAAATCGTTAGAGTGCACTGCTGTAGACAAGAATACTGAGTTCGCATCGTGTTACCAACGTTGTATTCTTTCTAAAACCCACGTTATTTTATAGCTTTGTTAGCGGAAGAAGAGCAGAGCCCGTGACATTTTTTAGACTTTATGAGACTGGAGGGAGGAAAGTGTTATGTGACATTCTAAGAATTTGATCGAATACCTACGACACAGTGGATTCCGTTAACTACATTCATGACTCATGCAGTGAATTTCAGATAAACAATAGGTTTCAGACTATCGATTACAGGTAAGTTCACCGCCAACAATTCACCTGAAGAAAGTTCAGTGCGAGGAAAGTTTACCGAGAAAATATATCCATAATATCTCACTATTACTAGTTAAAAATTATTTTATTGAAAAAAAAAAACTGTGAATTTTCTTTGTGGTGAACTGATAACGGTGAACTTACCGGACATGAAGACTACCACTATAGCCAGGAGTAATCCGAACACCCATCTTCCGTACAGTATTTCCCGTTAAGTTTCTCTCGTAAAACTTTGGTCGAGAGTATTCACACAGATGAGCTGGAGCTACTAAAAAACTAAAATAATATAGATACATTAGGACTCTGTGTCAATCTTATTCCTTCTCTCGATATTCTTTTCTGTCTGCTCTTGTGTACCAAAGACAGAACGTTCAACTTGTTTCGCGTTGGTCTTTATTATATTGGCATGATGTTTAACAATTGTTGTCAGAATAGTGAAATGATGAGACATTAATATTTTTAGGTAGCAGCATTAGGTGTGTTAGTGTTGCATTCAAATTTCTTTTCTCAGATCGGAACTGTACACAATCTTGTAAACCAAATCACTAAATTTCACAGTTCACTTTAGCTATTTGATAGGTGGACCCAGACAATAAGGGAACAGGAGCGTTTAAACCCTCGATTGCTTTTCTGTTACATTAAATACTCGACCACATCTGAAAGTTCACGAACTATTGGGAGCATCTAGAAGATGCCTGTTCTATCAATAAAGATACCCAAATTTCCCTCAAATTGTACTTATTATTATTTTTTTTTTAATTGAAGGATATGTTTGATAATGTAGTCCTACACACAAATCTAAAAACAGAAGGGATTGTCACGGTTAGAAAGACTTTAGACATAACTGTTGGATTAGGACTAACCAAGGACTGAGTAACGACTAATTGACGATTTCATAAATACATGTATTTTGAATAAATGATCAGTTTGTAGTTTATTTCCAAGTTATTACAAACGCTTGTAATGTTGTACATGTTTTATACGGTGAATAAATTATACAGGTTCTAGTTTCTTTACAACAGTCTAGACTACTACCACATACAGTTAGTGTTGCTGTTGCTTTTGTATTATGTCTGGTCAGCAATTATTAAGTAGGCCTATGACCAGAAACAATTCACTTATTACTATATGTTTTTAGTGTTATCTAGCATTGCATTCGCTAACGCTTTCTTCTTTGTATGCGTCATGGGTTTGATTTCAGAGAAATTTGTCTGCTGTTTCTAGTAAATGGAATGACTGCGTAGCAGCTTCCTCTATACTTCATACTACCACATACGGTTTAGTGTTTAAGCTATAATATGTATCAGATCTTAATGGCGAGTTCATGACGGAAGTATCGATGATATGGGAAACGCATCGTGCAGCGAAACCACATGACGTTGAGCAGCAAGACACCTGAATATAGCCATCCCACAGCGTGTTGTATGAATGATATTTTCATAGTTCAAGCAGTCATACATGAAACTTGCAAATCGGTATATATACTACTTCTGGTATTAATTACTCCAATCTGTTAGCTATAAGGACTGATACCTCTGGTTTTGATTTCGTTTTGCATTTTTTTTTTTTTCATGTAGTGTTCTTTTTTTAGCGACAGTCTTTTCTTCCTTTTAAGTAGAAATGCAATTGGTGATAAAAAGGTTGGGGGTAATTAAAAGTGCATAAATTTTAAGACCGTGGTAATATTTTGAACTGATTAACTGACTATTCTAAGTACGTTTCCCGAGGTAACGAACCAAAAGATGAATCATCCACATGGTCGTTCGACTACCTATAAAAATACCATCATTACATGTTCTTGTCAAAGATATAACGTTACAGATGCCTAAAGAAGGACAGAGTGGTCATGGCTGGAACGCTGCATAGTCAGGCTGAACTAAGGATAAACAGAAACAACATTTATCAGTTACGTTTCACCTGGAACAGAATAACAACTACAACAACAGCCATAAGTCTGCGTCGTCTAGTATGACGAGAGTTTAAACAATAATAACGACAGATCGAGTCGAACAGAGACAACCTACAGCTGAGAGGCATCAACAACTATAGGTCTGTTGAGGCAAGGCTGACAATAGACTAAACTGCAACAATAAAGACAGGATAGTTCAATCAGAAATAGCCTGAAACTGAACAGCAACCACAACAACAAAATCATTTCCCATTTGCGGTGTCTCAGAACAATATATTGTACATCAGCAATATTAGAATATGACCAGAAAGATGCTCATGTGATACGCATATTGAAAAAAAGATACACATGTGAAGAAAGCCGGCATTCTTATAGAAACAGGTGTGGAAGCCTAAAAATATATGTATGCGTATGTATATATCTATCTGTGTGTTGATGTGTGTATATGGGTGTATGTATGAGTACGCACATACATAAATATATATACAAATACATATGCATATATGTATGAATGTTTGTATGCATGTGTGCATCTATACAGAGACATACACACATATATCTATTTGATAACAGTTTGATCAGCGTCACATTAATTAAAGTATCGTGGGTGCAGTGTCTGCTACTCAGACAAATGGTGCTGTATTAAACTAAATCGAGTACGCTGATTCCGAATCTGAACTTGGAATTCCTGTAGCACATCAGGATTTTGAGTTATGCGCATAATTATATGTTAATATTATACTAGAATCGGGAATAGTTAAGTTTAAGGTAATTAATTATTATAATAGTATATTAGTACTGTATATAGTAAATTTATATTCAAGGCAAATAGCATTATAACATAATGGTGCATAGTATATTTATGTTAATGGAATACTCACTTTATTTTTGATATTCTCAGCACAGAAATATTTCAGACACTTGCTCTTGCGCTTATGGATCGTGCTGGTCTCCCGTTGTAGAAAACTGGCAGTAGCAACCCATCGTGGTAAGATTGAATCGGCCTTGATACCTCGTGTCCATCTCAGATATGTCCTGGTGGAGTCTCTCACCATGCTCATCACTAAGGGCACCAAGTTTCGTTGGAAAAAATCGAGATTAGAATGCAAGAAGCGGATTTTAAAGGACATTGTTTGAGTGATTCACACAGCCTCTCCTATTCATGATCTAACACAATGAATACAGTTAGAACAGTAATCACGCAGAGCGAGGGATACACATACCACACGTGACGGCAACGCAAACGACACTGAGAATTACCAAAAACAAACTGATGTATTTGGCATTGTACACAATAAGTCAGCGCCATCTATTGCTAAACTAAATAATCAACTTTCTCATCGTTTGTTTTATTGCAGTTATTTCTTTAATTTTGAATTAAGACCGCTTTCATTTTAGCAAATTTTGTAATTCGGCCTATATCTATCCGAAAGTATAGTTATAATCTTGCGCATAATTCAAAATCCCGACGTAGTAGAACAATTCTGAGTGTGGATTCGGAATCAGCATCCTCGATTTAGTCTAAAACATCTGCTTTTACCCCAGTAGTAAAATCTTTGTTGTCCAGTGTTATCAAATATTCGAACTGAGAATAGAAAATCATTATAAAAAGAATCAAACGGTTGTTCAAGACAGGCCGGTACTAAACACTCAGAAAGTCAAATTGTTATTCATAGACTCACAAATCACACCTTTAATTAGAAATCTAGTGAGTTATTCACCGGAAATGTTCAGATACTTTTAATCTATCTACAAACAGAAAGTTCTTTAAGATGGTGACAAACTATTATCACTTGTGAGGAGTGAACTCACAAATAAGTTGCTGTATATGGAGGACCCCTCCTCGTTCCATCCTAAAATCCTCAAAGAGTGAGAAAGAGGAAGATAATCTATTTTAATACACTATTCAATCTAGAAGTTTCCAGGAATATAGCTATGAGTTTCCTGGTACTAATTTTATAGTATTTCCTAAAATCCTATACATATAATAAATTTCTATAATGTCAAGGTTAGCAGCTCATTTTTAGATAATATCTCTTCCAAATTTCCATGCGACAACAGAAGCAAACACGTGCCCAAAATGATATGTCGTAACATAATAACTTTACGAAATTATTTCGGCAAGATCAAAGTATGAGTGTGGCACACCATTAAAGTTAGAGCTGTTTAGAAACTCCATTGGTAATTGGATATGTTCTCTTTATCATCGCAGAAATCAATCAAGGACTGTACGGTTGCTCTTTCCATCAAATATGCTGGTGATTTCCTCCTTTATAGAATCAATAACCAAAGTGTGCTTGATTTTATGCTTGCTTCTTTGTTTTCTTTTTTTGGGGGGACTTTTTTTTTCAAACTTAAATCTCTTAATGAAGGTAAGGATGGAAGGAAGCCATAACTTCCATTTTGGCCATTTATGTTGTCACTTTGCTTTTGATCCCTCGAGCCTTCAAATGGGTTGCTCTTAGTTCACGATGGTTTTCGAGTGCATTACAACAATCTATGTTCATTCTTGTAACAGGTATCGACAATGACCTCTTATATAAATCTTCCTTACTCATCCAATGTATATCAGTTTATATGCGTAATTTTTGCTGCTATTCACAACCGAGGCCGTCATACCTTTCTGTCCTCTTATAAACAAAAGAACAAAGTATAACTGATCATACTTCTAGTTCAGTTGGTTATTTTACAGAAACTGGGTCGAACGGAGACAATCCGGAGCTGAATGGCAACAACTATAAATTTGTTCGGGTAATGCTGACAATGGACTAGATAGCAACAATAAAGGCAGACCAGTTCGATAAGGACTGACCTGGGACAAAACAGCAGCCGCAACAACAAAATCATTTCTCATTTGTAGTGTCTCAAAGCAACATATTGCACATCAGTAATATTAGATAATGATCAGAGAAATGCTCATGTCAAACGCATATTGACAGAAACAATGCCATGATGTCCACTTGTGTTTCCTCCTCTTCCAGAAGTAGAAAAAAAGCATCATAATTCCTCGTAGGACATGATCCAATAGCCAGAAAACTAGGCTCGTCTCAAGACTGTGCCATTGTATCTACATTGCTTAGTCTTCGATCAATGCGTGCAGAAGTTTCTTTACTAGCACACATCAAGTACTACTGCTACCTGGTATTGTTTTCTTTTCAGATATTCCGTAAAAGATCGTCTTCATTAGCACACACTAGATGCCTTTCTTCACATTAGAATTCTCAGATTTTTATCTCTTTTCCATTTTTGCCATTTCCCTCAGAATCCATTTATTTCCATTTTATTATTTTTTTTTTTTTTGTCGCTAGTGTCTTCGCATATTACTTTTCACTTGATTATCTTGATTATCTCTTTCTAATATGCCTTCTTTATTTTTAATGTATATGCATAGAAAAAGTACAACACATATCTGAACAGGCACAACTGTGTATAATAATAGTTAATTATATCAGTTAGCAGTATATTGATGGTTAAGACAAAATTGTCTACTCTATCTGCTGTTATAGAAATATGGATACAGTAATAAGAAACGTAATCGAGAGAGAGTGAAAAAAATAGTACTGATATAAAAAGAAATTATTTTCAAAGAAAAGAAAAACGACGAATGGAATAGAGACTAATTTTTAGTACTGACAGAATATCTTGTATTCTGTATGAATGTGGAAAGCAAGTTTTGTGACATAATTTCAATGCAATGAATATGAAAATATATCATGACTTTTCCGTGAATAGCAAATCCCACCCACACTTAGATATATATTTTCATATCTGTATATCATGCAGATTGCAGTTCATAGTATTGTTAAACTTCAAGGTCAGAGCTTGTTATTTCAGTAACATATGTGTGTAAGTGTATGTATGTATGAATAAATGAGTGTATGTATATACGTACATACAATCATGCATCTATACCTACAAACATACATACATAGATAAGCATAAATTCATATTTCATATTATTGTTAAATGTCAAGGCCAAAGTAACCATGTGTTTGGAAAAAAATATAAACTGTTTCTCTGCAATTCGGAATGCCTCAACCAAACATCAATGGCTTTTTACTGTTGTTGAAATTCTGCCAAAAAATATAAAATGAACATACATATATACACTGGTGCATTTGTGTGTGTATGTGTCTATATAAAACACGCATATATACAAAAGGCTTCCTCATCGTCTTTGTTTAGGAAGTGATCAATCCGACATTGTAGCAGAAAGCCTTTACCGAAAGCGCCATGCAATAGGTATAGAAACTGAGACTGTACGACTGCGAAGCGGTCTTCCAGATTACACAACCACTCGTACGCCCTCCTAACGCTACAAGATATCAATGTGTTGTTGGCCTTTGACAACACATGAAGTTTTAGGAATGTACGTCTGCAATAAAATGCATAAATGAACCAACGAGGCCTTTTATGTAGTTGTTCGATATACTGAAAACTCTCTGTTAAACAGATTACCATGTTAGGAAATGAACTCACTTTTAGCAAAGACATTTTACAATCTGAGGTTGCATTCAATAATGTAATCCTATATAGTACAGCTAAAACAAAATCAGAAGAAGGGTGCCGTCACGGAGAAAATAGAATTTACCAGGGAGTAAAATATGTATTTTTTAACAACTTAATAAGTAGAAAAAATATGTAACCAATAATGACAGCATGTTGTCTTCGAAACTTTCACAAATGCATTATACGGGGTTATATTTCCGTGGAATTTTTTAATTTACATGTAAACGACAATGTATGTTAAAACTCTAGTCTCCAACATAAACCACAAACAATTTTTATTCATACATACATATATGTTCGTGTGTGTGTGTATGCATTTATCTATCTATCTGTCACCCTACGCTCTCTCTCTCTCTCTCTCTCTC
>NC_068988.1:49787889-49790265 GCF_001194135.2 Octopus bimaculoides
AATATATATGAGTTCGAGTTACCGTCAAGGTAGACGTTTCAAAGTCATTGTCTTGCGGAGCTATCAGCGACAGCACGATAGATGAGTCAAAGATAATAAGACGCGAAAGACTGCCACAACATAATAATGGTGACGAGAATATTACATTGCCGACAATAACATACAAGTGAACGAGGATTCACATTATAAAAATAGCGACGAGGATATAAACAAGTTATGCGGACAACGTTGAAAAGAAAAAATGTTTTTTTACGAGAAAATAATCAATTCACGAGGACGACGTTGAAAAAGTTTCCATGTGGAGAAATTAAGAACTCGATAGAGGAGTAACAAACATTTTTGTTGTACATATTTTGCAACAAATCCGTAAAATTATAGAAAACTTGCTGGAGGGTCTAGTTGAGTTGCAAAAACAATAACAAAAACAACAACAACAAATGCAACAAATAATGAAGTTGGTAATAAAGCCGGAAAATACATTTTCACCAGACCATGTAGCAAATTCAGTAAATGAACTTAAATATGACCCAGAAGAAGGAGTCACCTTCGAGGCATATTACTGAAGATTTGAACAAATTTTCGAGAAAGAATGGCAAGACTGGACGGACGAAATGAAAACGCGTCTAATTCTGAGGAAACTGGCGACGATAGAGCATGAGAGATATTGTAACTTTATATTTCATAAAAAAGTTTCTGACATAAATTTCGCAGACACCGTTAACATTTTATGTAAGATGTTCAGTGAAAAAACATCGATATTCAACATACGTTGGAAGTGTTTGAACACTGAGAAAAGCGATGACGAAGATTTTTACCACATATGTGGGTAGAGTGAACAGAAAGTGCGCGATATTGAAACTGGATAAACAAACTCTAGACACGTTCAAGTGCCTGATTTTTGTTCAGGGACTTACTGTTAAAAAGGACGCAGAAGTCAGAACGTAAATTCTCGCAAAGTTGGGAATGAACCAGGATATAACTCTCCAGAAACCGTCAGAAAAGTGAGGATATTAAAAGTAAGGCACAACACAGAAGAAATCCAACGCAGAGATTGTTTTCAGATAAAACCGGTGTAGAAGAGTGAGAAGACGGGCAAAATATTTCACAAAAAACACGAGATACAACAGGAGATAGACCCATGTATGGCATGTGGTGGTAAGCACCTGAAAAAAGAGTGTCCGTTCATAAAAACAAAATGCTTTCGTTGTGGGAACACAGGACATATTAAATTGCACTGCAGAACTAAGATGACGAAAGTTGGATCAAACGGGAAAAATAAATAGTTTGTCATCAGTGAAAAAAGTTTGTACAGCAAACAGAACATTCATCAAGGTGAGAATCGAAAACACTAGCGTCAAAATGCAATTAGACATAGGTTGTGACATCACTATCATAAATGAAGAAACATGGCGACAAATCGGTAAGCCGAAATTATTTAAATCAAATAAAGTAGCATATGGTGTTACAGGAAAGAAAGTATATTTCATCGGCGAATGTATTTGCAATGTTTCGAAAACGCCACTAAACCTATTTGGCATAGAATACACAGAGTTATTTAGAATGTGGGATACCGCCATTAGTGTTCTTTGTGAAAATGTAGTCGGCACAATCAAAAGTTCGAATGAAGTTGAACAACTGAGATAAAATTTTAAAAAATAGTTTCCAAATATTTTTTGGAAGGATTAGGCTGTTGCACTAAAACAAAAGCGAGGATCATGGTAAAAGAAAAGGCAACACTTGTTTTTAAACCCGGTTTGTGTAAAGAAATAATGAATAAACTAAGAGTGTGTGCGGACTTTTCAATTGGATTAAATGACTGTTTAGTCGAACACAAATATCCATTACAAAGCCCAGATGAAGTGTTCTCAAACCTAAATGGAGGAAAACTTTTCTCGAAGCCAGAACTCTCAGAAGCCTATCTATAGATACAGGAAGAGGAAGACTGCACACACCTTTTAAAAATCAACACACACCGTGGATTATATAAATTCTAGCGGCTTCATTTTGGAGTAAAAGTGGCACCTGCCATATTCCAGCAAGTGATGAACGCAATGTTAAATGATTGCGACTTCGCTATCGCTTATCTCGATGATATTTTGATAAAGAGCGAGTCAGTGGAGCAACACTTCGAACATATTAAATAAGTATTCGGAAAAATAAATGAATACGAGTTTAGACTGACAGACGAAAAGTGTGAAATTTGATGAAAATTACCGACACAACATAATATTAGAGACAAGAATATTACAGTGCCGACGACAACATACAAGTAGACGAGGATCTACATTATAATAATATACAAACATACATATATACGCACACATGTGTGTGTATATATATATATATATATATATATATATATATATATATATATAT
>NC_068988.1:49790382-49791518 GCF_001194135.2 Octopus bimaculoides
ATATATATACATCGAAATATATAAGTGTGTGTGTGTGTGATTGCACGTGTATATAAGGTGAGACGCATGCTCACGCACACATGTGTATGCGCACGCATCCCACCTTACACCGGTTGTTGTTTGTTAGTTACTCCCTTGATTATGTTACAAAAACAATCGAAAGTACAATTTTATTATACAAATATACTATATCCTGTTTATAGTTTAGAACGTTAGGCTCTTGATTGAGGTCAAAAAGAAGAAGAAGAAAAAGAAACAATTGATGCACAATGAATAACTGAAAGCGACTCCAGCTTCTAAATAGTGCTAGTTGTTATCCCTGCTAGATGTAGCGCGTTAAAGTTAAAACAAAACCTGGTAAATTACATAATTGTAGAATATCATGTTTCGAATTATGACGCTAAAAAAATATAACGTAAGGTCAAAGCAGTTCGAATTAGGTTAATAGATTCTGTGCTTGGGCGTGTAATATATAATACTATAGATACATTAATGTATGAATGTGTGTATGTGCGTATGTGAATACGCATATCTGTATACATGCCTGTATGTGCTTGTGTGTGTGGGGGGGGGGGGGTGCGTGTGTAGCAACCACTGCAATTATATACGTATTTATATACATTTATATATATTTGAATGTATAGTTATATGAATGTATGTGTGTTCGCGCGCACGTGTGTGTGTGTGCATGTATATGCGTGAATTTGTGTGTGACTATGCGTTTGTATAAATTCGAATGGTTTAAGTGCACTGTGTATATTTGTAGTAATGTTATAACCTGTACAAATATGTTATTGTCGTATAAGTTTGTTTCAATTTAGTATCAATATATGAACTTCAGTATTAATGATTGAAAATATATATACATATACACATACACACTCATACACACACACACACACACACACACACATACACACACACACACACGCACACACACGCACACACACACACCTATACACCAGAGTAAGCACATAAATGCGAAACAAGGTGGAAAAAATAGTACTCGGATCTAGTTTAAAACGGGGGAACCAGTATTTTCTGAACGAAACACTAACGAAACACTTTGAAACTTGGGACACTGGTAGAATGTGTCATATAAAACATCTTTTACTCTTAGTCTTCTTAACAAAAAA
>NC_068988.1:49791870-49792865 GCF_001194135.2 Octopus bimaculoides
AGAGTAATATGCTATTTTAAAAAGCAGCAAAAATGTCTCAAAAACTGTTACTCAGAGTTTCACGTTTCCGTTCGTCGGAGTTTTGTTTAGAATGAAGCAAGATAAAACTATATGCAGAAATACAATTACTTTGATAGATGCTCATTTGAAAATGGTTTTGTTTCATTGGTCCTTTCAACTAACGGTCTTTCCAATAACCATTTGAATGAAATAACAAATTGCGGTTTAAAATCATATTATTATAAATCGAAGAAAACCTTAAATCAAAAATAGCTTATAAAGAAAGAAAACGTCTGAATACCCAGGGTAAATGATTAGCTGTAAAAATAATAATCAATTAATAAATTAAAAGATATATATCCGTTTAAAAATTTTTCACGCTAGATTTCATATACATTTAGCAATATATACACATACCAAACAATCTATAATATACGTATATACACTATACATAAAGACATGGCTACATACATAGACAGATATATATAGGCAAAACATTAATATATAAAAATTTATATATATATATATTTATATGTATATACACACGCATGCGCACAAAATCTCCTGGTGTATGCTTATACAAGTTAGTTGTAACAGGCGAAAGAAAGAAAAGGAAAAATCAGAGAATAATAAGTGGGGGGAGGAGAAAAAAAAAGAGAGAAAGAAGAAAAAGAAATAAAAGAACAGAAACAGAAAATGAGAGAGAGCAAGGGAAAAAACAGGTAGAGGTAGAGAGAGTGAAATGATGGTGTTCCAATAAGTACCCGGTTATTGAAAAGACCGTTAGTTGAAAAGACCGTTAGTTGAAAAGACCGTTAGTTGAAAAGACCGTTAGTTGAAGAGACCGATCAAACAAAACCATTTTCAAATGTGTATCCATCAAAGTAATTGTATTTCTGCATATAACTTCATCTTGCTCCATTCTAAACAAAACTGTGCGACGAACGGGAACGTGAAACTCTGAGTAACAGTTTTTGCGATATTTTTGCTACTTT
>NC_068988.1:49797259-49798303 GCF_001194135.2 Octopus bimaculoides
AGTTAGCATGGAACGAGACAGGTAATTTTGTTTACTTCCTCTTAACGAGCAAGGCAGGTAATCTCGTACTTCCTGTTAAAAAGGGGAGTTGAGAAGACAGCGAGAACTTGGCGCGGATAGTACCAAAACGAGAGACGGAGCTGCATACGGGTCGGACCGTTCACCACCTACCTTTAAACAATTGAGGACTGGACATAATCTCAATCTATGAACATTAATTTCCTTGTTTGAACACTTTGTTGTTGCGATCAGAAGTTTACCCCTTTTTCTTCCATTATAATTTGTCTGATCGGAACAATCTGTATATGTGTGTGTGTATGTATATGTACGTTTATATAGCATAAGCTTCTTTCAGTTTCCGTTTACCAAATCCACTAACAAGTCTTTAGTCGTCCAAGGGCTATAGTAGAAGACACTTGCCTAAGGTGCCACGCAGTGGATTACTGAGGCATGTAACCGAAATCTGAAGCCCACTGAATAAAGGGCTATTGAATTTTCACACTGATACTGTTTAAAGCCTTTGAAATGTGCATATTATATGGATCAGTTCATTTAAAAAGAACAACAAAATACTCTCCTGATATTCGAATCATTTAAGTTCCTTCAATCTCTTCTCATTCTCTAAATCACTTTGTTTCTCTCTCTCACTCTCTCTCTCTCCCTCCCAGTTGCCTTCCGTCCCTTTTTTCCTATTATCTATTTGTGGAACGCCCCATACAAATGCTAAATTATACCAGTGGATTGATTGTATGTGGATTCCACACAACGAAGGATAAAAGGTTGATCCCGGTTGAATATCGTTGAGGAAAGAATAATATGTAAGTCAGTAGAGTACAGCATGCCCTATTGTTGCGATCAAGTCATCACCCTTATTTAATATTGATTGATATTGACAATGGTATTTTATTGTTATTAACAATGATGTTAACAAACAGACATATGCACACGTACAGGCATATGTACACACGTGCACAGATCTACACATGTGTGTATGCATCTACAAATGTGTGAGTGTGTATATGGATACATGTGTGTGTAGGTATA
>NC_068988.1:49799660-49800293 GCF_001194135.2 Octopus bimaculoides
ATATATATATATATATACCCGTATGTATACGTCCGAGTATGAATGGGTGTGTATGTTCGAGTACTTGAGTGTTAGAGAGAAAATAGCGAGAGAGAATCAAAGAGTATGTTTGTATGTGCGTATGGATAAAGTGAAAAACCTCTGGTGGCCTATAATGTCATGGTTTATTCAATAAAAGATTATTGGACAAGGAGAAAAATATATTCCCACTATACTTTTGTTCTTTATAATATTTTCATCTTTCGCCTTTCATTTGTCTGGCCATTCCAATACTTTTGTATATATTATCCTAAGCAATGCTGAAACTGTTTGTATGTGTGTGTCTGGTGCGCGTGTGAGTGTTGCGAGTACTGTTTTGTGTTGTTTTTTTCTTCTTTCCATTTTGTTCTTGATGGGATTGTCTGGAACTCTATTATTCAATCCGATGTGTGGTCATGATACCACTTGGTAAGTTATATGTTAATAATTACGAGAACACATTTACACGGTTATTTATTCATATGTAAATATGTATGCTTAGCTATATATGTGTGTATGTATATATATATATATATATATATATATATATGTGTGTGTGTGTGTGTGTGTGTGTGTGTGTGTGTAACATAATTATATAATGGAAATATGGGTATA
>NC_068988.1:49800533-49803993 GCF_001194135.2 Octopus bimaculoides
ATATATATATATATATACATACATACATGCATACATATATATCAATAAGATTCATATGAACTCCATAGATTACCGTCTAACTCTTGCAAACGAAGTATTATTCATTGAAAATGCTTGACTTTTCCTAATAAATAATTATAAATTATCATTATAAATAGGGCTACAACATAAATCTAATGCGAAGGAATAAAACGGAATATTTTAGTCTCAGCTTTACGAATTAGAGATGTTTGTATTTTCATCTTACAGTTCTCTTCCTCGGCAATCATAGCTGTTTCTCTAACATTTCCAGTCCACAGGCGGTGGAGGAAAAGCAATATTTGTTTTGGCAATCGAATTTATGCAGTCAGTCACGTGGGATAAATGCAAGTCCGACTGAGGCAGTCAGGTGAACTGAAAGGACCCGGTTTATGTGCAACTCTGTTGGATATAAACTTTCGATTCTTTCTATTAAAGTAGCCAATATCTCATAAAGTGGTGAATATATTTACAATAAATAACATATTGGGTTATTTCAGTGAGTTATATAACTTTCCTTACAAATCTTACTCACTATGTCCTATATACTTACAGACTGGTCATAGGCACCTCACAACGGCATTTATAAGGTTCGAGAAGCCCTTCACTTCAGTAGATTGGGGGGAGTTCTTGTTCTTTTTTGTTTGTTTGTTTTTTTGTCAGTTTACTACTCGTGTGCCATCTCTACGAACAAGTAAGAAAACCCGTAAGAAATCACTCGATATGCAAGAAATGGCTGTCAATTATCCTTCTCATCATTTCCTGCCCTCTCCGGAAAGGAATAATGTATTCACTATACAGCCCTATGATCATGGATGATCACGCCTTTTGATCATAGCTCTGGATTTAAACAACTACATCAGCAACATCTCATGCATAATTGTATCTAGTTACATATGCAGACTCACAAACATGTACACCTTTCAATGCGGGCGTCGGACTTCGGTTGGGGTGCTTATTGTCACCTTTCCTTTTTGATGAGTTTTATTTATGAACTGAATTGACATGCGCAGACATTGTGGATATCGCATCGCAATTAGTGAGCGTAGGATCGGTCTACGTAGAATTAGAAGTCTGATATTTGCAGGCTACATGATTCTAATTGACTCGTAAGAGGACCTCCATCCAGCACACACTGACCGAACAGGTTCGCTACTCAGTGCTGAAAGGTAGGAGTCAAGTTTTATAAATTCCGTGTGAGAATTATACAAGTTGGCGAACGGTCTGTACGTATTGCAATTTATGCGCGTATGCAAAATCATTAGCTTCATATGACAGTGTATCATTCAGTTTGTGTGTTTGATTATGTCAAGTGTATGTTAATTTGTGTAGGTGTGTTTTGCGAATATTTGCATGAGTGTGACAGCATTCATATGTGCCGATATATCGTAGCACTTTCAACGTATATGCTTTGCTTTGTTTTTCTGTGTATTTGTGTATGCCTGTGTTTGCTAAGTAAAACGTACAAGTATCATATGTTCCTGTAATATTGTCTGCTTCCGGCTATGCATGTATCTACAAACATACACACACACATATATATACGTACCATATACTAAATATGCATACATTGTTTGTATATGCATATATATATACATATATGTCTATATACATATATATATGTGCATATGTACATATATATATATATATATATATATATATATATATATATATATATACATATATGCATACATACATACATATATATATATTTATACATACATATATATATATATATGTGTGCGTGCGTGTGTGAGTGTGAGAGAGAGAAAGAAAATGTGTGTGTGTATTTGTGTGTGTGAGGAGGATGCATGTGCCTGTACTGATACGAAAAGGAAATGCAAATTAGTATCAATAATATCAGCAAATATGGCAACTTTAAGGAAGAAGAAAAGAGATTAAAAAACAAAATGGCCGACATTTGTATCTTTCAGTGACATAAAATGTAACCTTGAAATAGAAATAAAAAATAATGAATATATTATTTTTTCATTACTACCATCGGCAAGGCAGCAGTAGCAGTAGCAAGGAAAGCAGTAACAGCAGCAGCAGTAGTAGCAGCAACCACAGCAGCAGTAGTAGCAGCAACCACAGCAGCAGTTATAGTAGTAGTAGTAGTAGTAGTAGCTTTTATTCAAATCACGTATCGTATTTGATTTCGTTATGCGCGTCTAAGCGAATATGTTCGAATTTTAAGAGATGGCGTTAATACTATATTATTAGTGACACCGATATCAGCCCTGATGCACAAGAGCGAAATTCAATGGCGTTCCAACCTTGACCATTCCATACTGTGTTATACAGGACTGCCTTGAAGTGATACCTCTAGTACTGTTTTGGTAGCAGCTTATGGTATGCTGATAAATTTAGAGTATATACTGATACGATAGTAACGATATACGATAGTGATAATATCATAACTGTTAAGATATTACAGTATTTGTTATAGTTAGAGTTGTCTGTAGCTCTGCGTATAACTTTAGCGATTCTATATATATACTAAATCTGAGCTAAGTGACATACATACTAAATACGTGCTTAGTGATTTGTAGATTCGTAATGCAACCATAATATAGTGTAAAGTATATTAGATGTTTTTTTTTTATAATACCATGTTCTATTGCTTTAGGAATGTGTTTAATATGCAGATTAGTATATCCAATAGCATAACACCCTTGTATGCAGTGGCTGTATAAGCAATGTGTTCCAAGGTGAGAATGGGTTAGTTGGGTACTGATGAAGGGGTAAAAATCCCGAAATTTGGCATATACACCAATTTCTTTTATTTTTACATCTGACTCAGAATAAATCTGAGTTTGTTGTATCAGGTCTGACTTCGTGCTTCAACAACAACGAGAATAACAACTTTTTCAGGTAAAAAGAGAAAAAAAGAGAGCGAACGAACCGTTCAGAAAAGAATTGTTGATAATTTAGGTTTGACGTCTTTTAGTGCTTAAAATGCAATTATATATTAACAAAATCAATAAAAGCATTTCAGTTTAGTCATTTCCGATTACATGCTTATGAAGCAGACTCAAAATTTGATATTCTGTCAATTTTAGAAGATGGTTGTCATTATTACTAATTCTTTTATTCTTTTATGCTTTTACTTGTTTCAGGAACTTTCCAGGAATAACTTATTGGAAAGTTCCAAGGAAAGGGAGGAGGGGAAAGAATTACGTCCTGTAAAGTTCCAAGGAAGGGGAGGAGGGTGAGGAATTATTTCCTGGAAAGTTCCGAGGTGGGGAGGAATTACTTCCTGGAGAGTTCCAATGAAGGGGAGGAGGGGAGGAATTGCTCCCTGGAAAGTTCCGAGGAAGGGAATGAATTACTTCCAGGAAAGTTCCAAGGAAGGGGAGGAGGGGAAGAATTACTTCCAGTTCCGAGGTGGATGGGGGCAAATGACATCCTGGAAAGTTCCGAAAAGGGGGAGGAAATACTT
>NC_068988.1:49805553-49808933 GCF_001194135.2 Octopus bimaculoides
TTCCTATCAAACTCTCGGGCCGACCAAAGCCTTGTGAATGGATTTGGTAGACGGAAACTGAAAGAAGCCCGTCGTATATATGTATATGTATATATATATGTATGTGTGTTTGTGTGTCTGTGTTTGTCCCACCAACGTCGCTTGACAACCGATACTGGTGTGTCTATGTCCCCGTAACTTAGTGGTTCGGCAAAAGAGACCGATAGAATAAGTACTAGGCTTCCAAAGAATAAGTCCTGGGGTCGATTTGCTCGAATAATGGCGGTGCTCCAGCATGGCCGCAGTCAAATGGCTGAAACAAGTAAAAGAGTAAAAGAGTAAAAGAGTATATACATATATATATATATATATATATACATACACACATACTGAGTGAGGGAGAGTGAGAGGTACGTACATACATAATATAGATTTGTTGCTTTTGAAAAATCAGAGTTTTTTTTTTTACATATCAACGTTTTGCTTATGCTTCTATAGTTGTTCTTGTTTCTCATACTCATATTTTTGCTATTGTTGTTGGAGTCATTTTATTTATATACATTTTCTATTAAGTTTTCTCCATTGTTTTTCATTTCTTTTTATCTTTTTCAATAATTGTTTTGTTATGGATTATTTCTATTTTTGGCGTGCGTTTTTGTTGTTGTTGTTGTTTCTGTTATATTTACTACTGCTATTGTTGCTGCTGATACTGAAGCAGTCCATTTTTCTTGTGATTCATATATTACTCTTGTTTTTGTCTTTATTCTATTTTTGTTACTATTATTGTAATCGTTGTTGTTGTTGTTGCTATCATTATTATTATTATTATTATTATTATTATTATTATTATTATTATTATTATTATTATTATTATTATTATTATTATTATTATTATCATTATTATTATTATTATCATTTTTACCATGTTTGATGTTTTTATCTTTCTAATGTCTGCTTTCGTTTAACAATTTTTTTTTCTTCATTTCTTCTAGTTAACGCCGTTATTACTATTGGTAACGCTGTTACCGTTGTTATTGTTGATGTTGTTGTTGTTGTTGTTGTTATTCTTCTTCTTGGTGAAGATGAGGATGAGGATGATCGTGAAGAGGAAGAGGAGGAGAAAAATGATGAAGATGTCTTTGATAATTTTTGGCAAATATTTTTAAGGAGCAAGAACGAATCTTGTTTGAAATTTTTTAACAAAAGCAGCTTATTAGAAATGCTAGGGTGAAATGGTTGCATTGATGATGTTGGTGCTGCTGCTGGTCTTGATAATGGTGGTGCTGGTGGTGGCGGTAGTGACGGCGGCGGTGGTGGTAGCGGCGGCGGCGGTGGTAGCGGCGGTGGCGGTGGTAGCGGCGGCGGCGGTGGTAGCGGTGGTAGCAGTGGAAACGGCGGTATCTTTAGTAAAACATGATGGCTATAGTGATGCACGATGTAGTTGAGATTGTGCCGACGGCAACTGAAGGTAAACATGGTCCCGAATGATACTGATGGTAGTAGTGATAGGAGTGATAGCAGTAGTGTCGGTGGCGGTATAGTGTCGATGGTTGATAGTATGATGGGCTGTTGTTGTTGCTTTTATCGTTTAGCAAACAGTTAGTACTCAATAAATAGGTCCAATGTGTTCCTTAGCGACCATCCTCTCATATCTAAGAGTATCTAGGACTACAAATAGCCAAGTCACTTCCCGTATTTAAGATGTGACGGTCTGATCTGCCGAAGATTTTGTTTCGAATTCTAGCAAGTCCTTATGTGATGTGTGATTATAGGAATATAGGAAGTCAGTCGTGGTGGTTATAACAGTGAAATTGCTTACAGCAATGGTGTTGGTCCAATTGTATTAATGATAGCATGGGCACTGGTCGTGGTAGTGTTGCAGATGGCTGAGGTGTTGATAGTACTGTTTGTTATAGTGATGGTGATGACAACGGTATAAATACTACTTGCCATTGATAGCCATCTATGTCTTCTTTTCTTGTTTCAGTCTCATTGTACTGAGGCCTTGCTGGGGCAACACCTTAAAGAGTTATAATCGAACAAATCTACCCAATATATGATATAGCCAGTTATAAAAACTTCGATACACTAAGATCTTTCCTGCAATTAGCAGGTAAGATCTCCTTCACGACGTGGATATATTCTAGAAACAACAGTCTTTTACTTATTCCAGTCATTTGACTACGGCCATGGTAGAGCACCACATAGAAGGGTTTTAGTCGAACAAGTCGACCCCAGTGCTTATTTTTTAAGCTTACTACTTATTCTATCGGTATCTTTTGCCAATACTGCAAAGTTACGGGGACGTAAACACACCAACACCGGTTGTCAAGCATTGATGGAGGGACAAACACAGACCGAAAGACACTGATAGATATATACATATGTATGCATGACGATCTTCTTTCAGCTTCCTTCTACCAAATCCACTGACAAGGCTTTGGTTGGGCCGAGGATGTAGTAGAAGACACTTGCCCAAAGTGCCACGCAGTGTGACTGAACCCGGAAGCATGTGATTGGGAGGCAAACTTCTTACAGCACAGCCACGCATGCGCCTAGCTTCTTATCACACAAACAGAAAAAGGTATTGATTGGTTTTAAATGTTGGCACAAGGCAAACATTCGGGGGAAGTTGTTTGCAAGTCGATTACATCGACCCTTAACTGGTACCAACCCGAAAGGGTGAAAGTCGAATTCGACGTCGGTGGAATTTGAACGCAGAAGATATTTATAACATAAACCAATCTATGTTCTAGAAAATAATGACTGCGCAGATAGAAAAGAATTCTGTTTTGAAAGCCAACTAGTAAAAGCAACATACATGTTTTCAATTCATTACTTCTTCTCAGTGAATTAAACTAAACCTTGCTAGCTGATCTGCAAATATCATAAGTACATATAGAAAAGTAGAGAGATTGTAACGAAGCTGATTGAGACTTGAAAGATAAAATCTACTTACTCCTATTTGCAACGTCTGTATTTTCTTAAAATTTTGATATGTTGATATTATTGGAAATAACTTATTGTGATGTTGTTTTAAGATTTTAAATAACCCTCTACATGGAGTTTTACCTACTGATTGCACAGATAATCTTAGGGAAACGTAGCTAATCAAGCCACTATATTATATATACGATTTACGATCGTATGTTCATTTTGCGGGCCGAACGCTCTCTAGAGGCGCTGAACGCAATACTAATACTATCTCGTGCGTGCGCGTGCATATGTGTGTGTGTATGTATAGGTGGGAGAATATACAAATAATAACAACAGACGAGGACAGGTGGTGTAAATAACAAAAGTATATATTAGTATGACGCTCGGGAATACGGAAAGTCTTTGACGTTTCGAGCTACGCTCTTCAACAGTAAGAATATGTATATATTTATATATATATATAT
>NC_068988.1:49809899-49815239 GCF_001194135.2 Octopus bimaculoides
TATATATATATATATATATATATAATTACTAATTATGTCAAATTTAACAGTCTTCTCTAAGCGGCCGTTTGTTTGGAACTGTCCATGGCTTCGATATCAGCTAATGTTTGCTCTTGGTAAAATATATATTAATATACTTTACTGCTTTTACATTACTAGATGTGTGTGTATGTGTGTGTGTAGAGAAAGAGAGAGAGAGAGAGAGAGAGAGAGAGAGAGAGATAGAGAAATAAAATATAACTACGTGTACGTATAGACGTAAAGGAATATATAATGTACATGTGTGTGTGTGTGTGTGCGTGTGTGCGCGCGCGCGTGTGTGTGTTTGTATGTGTGTGTAAGAACTGCAAATAAAAGTTTTAGAATTTATGTCACCAACTTTTTATTTCTTACCTGTTCAGAAAGATTAAATTACAAAAATGCCATTCTAATATTAGATTATGTGTAGCATGATCAATATGATCAAACACCATCTCGATATTATTATTGCGGCAATCATCGATATTGCTGCTAAGGTCACCGTCGTCATCACTGTCAGTAACGTCACGTCATCATCGTCGTCGTCGTCCTCATTTTCCTCATCCGCCTCACCCTCATCAACATCATCATCCTCATCAACATCGTTATCATCAGGATTGTGATCGTTTTCATTTTCATCTTCTCTCTATTCATCATCATTATAATTATTGTCGTCATTCATACTCCTCCTTTCCCTCCCCTTCCTCATCATCATCACTAGCATCATCCTCATCATCCTTATCCTCTCCACTACCTTCTCATTGCCCCCTCTTCCTTATCATCTTCCTCTTACAACTTCTCATTGTGCTAGAAAAAGCAGCTAACTTAACCCCAAAATAAAAGTTTACAATATTATATCATGTAGTTCTGGGTGCATTACACTTCTGAAAATCAAAAAGGCGAGATTGTCACGGTTAGAATGTCTTGATAATAACCGAGGCCTGATTGACCAGACCAGACAAGACTAGACCTAGAGCTAAAAACCAACAAATCATCTAAATCATTGTGTTCATGACTTCCATAAGTCATACCAAGACCACTAACACTAGAAGCATCATTCGTATCCCTACTATCACCATCATCATGACCACCACCACCACCACCACCACCACCTCCACCACCACCACCTCCATCATCACCATCATTTTTATCAACATCATCATCATCGTCATCATCAACAACATCATCATCATAATCACCATCATCATCATTATTATTACCATCATCTTCATCATCGCCGCCGCCGACGTCGTTGCCATCATCTCCATCAGCATTACCTCCTTTGCCACCAGTGCAATCACCTCTCCCGTGCTCATTACCATTACCTTACCTTTGTCGTCGTTACTATCATCAGTTATATCTTCCTCGATTCCTCCACCTCTCTCCTCCACCGCTTCTTCTCCTCCGTTTCTTCTTCCACCTCATCGTCATCATCGTCATCATAAACACCACCATTACCACCATCACTATAAGCGTCTTTAACAAATCTCCAAATAAAATCAGTTGACTAACTCCACAGAAACCCCCACATTGTGCACCAAGGGCAAGTTACCAATTATCTTTCTCTAACTTATAAGCACATTCTATGATGAGAACCATTCATTCTTCTTCCTTCTATTCACCACTTTTGACTGGCGAATAGCATCTCTCCTTTCACCCGTACGTTCTTTTTCAAGCAAGACTTCAAAAACACCAATGCGATTTTGATCGAAGAATAAAGTCTATCTTAAGTCCATTTTATCTTCGTTCACTATACATCTTTCATTATTTTTAAGGTTAAGGCAGCGAGCTGGCAGAATCGTTAGCACGCCGGGCGAAATGTTTAGTTGTATTTCGTCAGTCTTTGCATTCTGAGTTCAAATTCTGCCGAGGTCGACTTTATATTTCATCCTTTTGGGGTCGATAAAGTAAGTACCAGTTGCGTACTGGGGTTGAGCTAATCGAATGTCCCCCTCCGCCAAATTTTCGGGCCTTGTGCCAAGAATAGAAAAGATCATTTTTAAGGTTAAGGCGGCGAACTGACAGAATCGTTAGCACGCCGGACGAAAAGCTTAGCGGCACTTCGTCTGTCTTTACGTTCTGATTTCAAATTCCGCCCAGGTTAACTTTGCCTTTCATCCTTTGGGGGGTCGATAAATTAATTACCAGTTGCGTACTTGGTTTGATCTAATCGACAGGCTGCCTCCCTCCAAATTTCAAGCCTCGTGCCTTTCAGTAGAAAGGATTATTTTTAAGGTTGTTTCTACAGATATTCTATGTGATTTTTACTACAACGTTTCGTACCGAGATGCCAGATGTATGCAAACACAATATACTATGTATAGTGTATCATGTTTGTATGACGAAGTATCACGTACCATCTTCACTACAGACAGACGAAAACTATACAAGGAAGTGATCTTACCTGTTGAGATTTTCGCAGTAAACAGGACAGACGAAAGCTGGAGTATAGCACGATGGCAGGTGGTAAATTATGATAAAGAAAATGTAAGCATTTGCCAAATCAATCGAGTCTTACAACGACAGCTTACCTTCGTCCACTTCTCGAGAAGGCAGTCCACGATGCTTGTAACTGTGTCTATCTGGAGGTCCGGATCGAATCAGATCTGAACTGTTTGACCGATCCACTAGTCTGTCGCCACACGATGTTATCCAACGGCGCATTATCGCCTCTTCTGGTGCCCAGCTTGAAACCCTCAATCGCCTCGTATTTATTAAGAACGGTGCCAACAACCCCCATCTCCAAAATGTCCCACACTGTCACAGTGATACCGACTGGAAAAACCCACACGGTCCATCCGCGTCGCGGTTTCAGAGGGATGCTTTTCTATAGTTCTATCTTTCGCAGTAGGGGATCGAGAATTTTCACACTAGCAACAACAGCAGTAGCAACAGTAATTGCTGCTGCTGCTGCTACTACTACTACTACCACCACCACCATCACCGCCACCACCTCCGGTAGTAGTAGTAGTAGTAGTAGTAGTAGTAGTAGTAGTAGTAGTAGTAGTAGTTGCAGCAGCGGCAGTGGTGGTGGTGGTGGTAGTAGTAGTAGTAGTAGTAGTAGTAGTAGTAGTAGTAGTAGTAGAGAAATGAATTCACGTATAAGCACAAATATCGTGTACATTTGATTAATTAGACCCCATTACTTTCTGCCGCATATTTTATCGATTCCACCTCCCCGATCTTCACAACTGATTTCAGATAACAGCGAGATTCCTACCGCGTCTGATTGCAGCCGCTTAACATAATTCCATGGACCGAGAACTGACGGACATTGAACGAATACCTATCAAAACAGTCTCGCCATTTTCTCAGTATTTCGGTCACGTCCGGCTGATAGTATTAACATATCTGACCATCTCGTAGTCAGTGCTAAGCCAAGGATATTTATCAATTATCAATAATCCCTGCTTTAAGAGCCCCCTACAAAATGCCGTACACTGCACATCCTCTTCAACGTCCAGAGTGTCCCTAGGTCATTGTCACTCATATTCTTCGCTAATCCTTTCTAAAATGCAAGGGTGGATATTTTAGGGACTGCAATTGTCCATCAAGCAGAGGTCTGTAAACGTCATTTATGGAAATACATGCCTGACAATGGACCACCAAACCTATATATTCCAAGACGTGATCATTTATTCCGATTACCAAACAGATGCTGTCGGACGTTACAGAAATCTAGATTTTTAAAATTAAACTGAAACACTGCACTTAAAAATAAAGAAATAAAGCGTAGGCCCGGCTGTGTCGTTAGAAGTTTTCTTCCCAACCCTTGGTTCCGGGTTCAGTCATAGTGTGCGGCACCCTGAGCAAGTGTCATCTACTATAGCTTCGAGTCGACCAAATCTTTCTCAGTGGATTTGGCGGACGGAAACTGAAAGAAGCTCGTTGTATGTGTACGTGTGTTTACGGCCCCGTAATTTAGCAGTTTGGCAAATGAGACCGATAGAATAAGTATGTACCAAACTTAAAAGAGAAAGTACTAACATCCATGTTTTCAACTAAACCCTCCATGGTCGTGCCTCAGCATGGCAACAATCCAATGACTGAAACCACAATAAGACAATTGAGAGCATCATTTCTGGTGACTCAGTCCTGGTCATATCTAAATACGTGCACAGACATGATTAAATCGGCTAGGTAATATGTCGACACATTCAAGTTGTATACAGTATGAAACGAATACAGTATATCACAAAGACCTTGCTACATAATTTTGAGACATGGTTTCTAACTGAAAAGCCGAGTAAAGTAAATTCTTAGATATAATTCTCGAGGACTGAGACGAAAATCTGTCTCTGATATATATCTCGGACCCAGCTGATCCAAAAATGTGTCCGAGAGGAGTTAAAGAAACAGTCAGAGAACAAGGAACATTAAACTGATCGGAGATTTCTAGAAATTGTCCATAGACTATTTACTTGGTGTTCGTCAACGCCTAGAGTCACAGAAGAACTATAAGGTCTTGTGAATTTTACTTATCGCTAATACAGAAGAATACTGAGAACGAGGTACTACTTACCTTGATGGTAGAGAACTGTTAGCACCTGTTAATATTCCAGAAGCCGGGGATTAATCTTAGTCTTCAGTTGGCTATAACTCCGTGAAAAGGACGAGTTCTTGACAAGCCCAAACCGCACTTTCTTGCTTGTCAAGCATCTGTGTAGATACTACAGCCTTAGGGCTTGTCTACACATCATCCCACACGCAGTATATCGAGCACTTTGTGCTAAAGTTGTTGGCATCGGATAGAGCATTTATGTAGAGGTACGCACTCCTTCCTAAAAGAAAATGAGAAAGAATTGACGCTCCGGTTTGGACAGCTTAAAACTTGGACAAGACACAACAAGCAGTCGATGATAAATGAGAGCGTTGATATATGTGTTCGCCATTTCTATCGGAGTTTTAGAGTTTTTTTTTTTTCTCATTATTTTTCTGGGTGAGACTCGTTATCTCTTCTTAACTCCGTCCCAATTCTTATCTCCTTCGATGTTTGGCTCGAACCAGATTCCAGGCCTCTTCAACTTGAACCTGTGATTCACTACGATGACTGGTATGGAATTGTCTCTCCATGCACTGAGATGCCAGCCTACCGACAGTCCCTACTTGCATTCGTGAGTTACCTTCTCGTATTCCTTCAGTGTGTGCTGACCACCAAATAATAATAATAATAACAACGAACATAATAATATTAACATTTTAGCGAGAACGGCATCATCAATTAAAGCAACATTATGTTTGTGCGTGTATACATACATATATACATACATATATATAAATACACACACATATATACATATATCTATATATATATATATATAT
>NC_068988.1:49815991-49819042 GCF_001194135.2 Octopus bimaculoides
AAAAACAAAACTTCTTCAGAAATGTTTTGGGATACGTTGTTTAGTTGCATTATCATAGTCGTCACCATCATCATCATCATCATCATCATCATCATCATCATCATCATCATCATCATCAGCATCATCATCATCAGCAACAGCAGCATCAATATCAACATCAGCGTTATCAACAGTATCAGTATATTCATAATCTTCGCCACCACACACCTTCGTCATCAAAGTTGTCACCACCGTCATCATCACCATGATCACCATGATCACCATCACCGTCATCAGCAGCAGCGGCCCCAGTAACAGCAGTACCAGCAGCAGCAGCAGCAGCAGCAAGTAGAAACATCTTCGGCATCACCGCCGCCATCAAAATCTTCATCGTCATCGTAATAGTCATCATGCTCATCGTAATCATTATCATTGTCATCACCATCACAGTCACTACCACCACCACCACCACCACCACCACCAACTTCATCATCATCACCGTTATTATTATTATCTTCATCATCCTCGTCATCATTGACGTTCACCTTCGTCCTCGTCCTCACATTGTCGTCTTCATCATCATTGTCATCACCACCACAGCCACCGCCACCGCCACCGCTATTATCATGAAGACCGTCGTTTGCTAATGGCTTAATGGACCAAATCAAATCACCCATCGTTATGTTTTCGAGAAATATTTTGATGTTGTCGCTGTTGTTGTTGTTCAGCTGCAAGGTCACTCTTTATGAATATCATCTATTATCAAAGTTGTTCCAACCGTGCCCATCCAGTGCCATAGGTATCCTTACTTTTTAAAAGATGGTAACGTGTAATTTGAATCTCTTATATCTTGCACCGAGGGATTCTATTGGTGTCAATAATATATGTCGTGATTTGCTATTATCGTTTAGCCCCCAAGTCAAATTTAATTGAGCTGAATTATGGTAAGAGCTATTCCAACCACGACCATTACGTTTTTCGCAGATTATATAATAAACTGAAAAGAAAAATGTGATAGAACTGCATTATCAAAAAGGCAGCATTATCTCGTATCGCGTTTCTTCTTTACTACTGCAGGGTGTGATTTGGAGATCACTAGCTGTTATCTCTAGTAGGTAGAATATTCACATAGAGACATCTCGTTGATTTGTCTCATATATGTTGTTGATGGTGCTGGAGGAAATAAGAGTCGATTGGTGGGGTGGAACAGTATATTTGGAAATACTTTGCTCGATATTTTCATCCAATTTTGAGATTTGAGGATTTCGTTGTTATTTCTAGCAGCCTAGACAACACTGTGGAGGCTCGTTTGATGACTTTTCATTTCACTTGTATAAAGTGGCCCTTTCATTTCCTATTTGTCGAGAGAGAATCCTAAGTTACGATCTAGTCGAACTAGATTCCTTATCTTGCTAAAAAAACAGTGTTATTTATTTCAACTGACACCAGACCTTTAACGCATTCCAAGCTATTTTAACGAAAAAGTATCGATAAATAAAGGGAATACTCAACCAGTTTGCTTAATTCATCTTAAAGTGGTTTATCTGCAAATCACAGGACATCTCTAACTTCGATAACTTACATATTCTCGCTGATCAAACAAAGTTGAAGTTGCAGACATAGTCAAGTTAAATTTTCAGTGAATTTACAAATATAAAAGAGAATAAAGATATGAGAATCTCTTTCGAACGCCTGTGTCTTTTTTGTAACCACAGTAAGGTTATGACAACTATATTTATTGTCCTCAGTGGTGTCTATTTTCCACGTTCGATGCGAGCGAATTGAATATCTAGTTATTATCATACAAGAGAAGAAGGTAGCGAGCTGGCAGAATCGTTTGCGCGCTGGATGAAATGTTTACCGATATATCGCCCGTCGCTACATTCTGAGCTTAAATTCCGCCAAGGTCGGCTTTACCTTTCATCCTTTCGGGCTCGATAAAATAAGTACCAGTTGAACACTGGGAATGATGTAATCGACTCATCCTCACCTCTCACAAGCTGTCCTTGGGGCAAACATTTGAAATAATTACTATATAGGAGAAGAGGATGGCGAGCTAACAAAATCGTTAGCACGCTGGGCGAAATGCTTCGGGGCATTTCGTCTATCTTCTTGTTCTGAGTTCAAATTCTGTCGAGGTCGGCTTTGCCTCTCATCTTGTCGGTGTCAATGAAATAAGTACCACTGGGGTCGCTGAAATCGACAAGCCCTCTCCTCCCTTACAGTTTCAGGCCTTGTACCTAAAGTAGAAAGGATTATTATATAACAGAAAGAGAGAGAGAGAGAGATTGTGCAATCTAACGCGGTAAAGTCCATACTGCATTAATTCGGCATTTGACACACGTTGATATAAAGATGTTTAGGCCCAGGACAGCGTTCATGCATGTAAACATTATAGTCAAAGATGTGAAAGCAGCGAGCTGCCAGTATTGTTACCTGGCAGCATTTCGTCCGTATTTCGCCGAGATCGACTTTCCTTTTATCCCTTCGGGGTCGATAAAATAAGCTCCAATCAGGTAACTGGAGACGGTGTAATCGATTCGTGCCCACCACCGACAAAAAACCGGCCATGTGGCTAGAGTAGATTACAGTCAAAGATGTGACCGTTCACTTACTTCGTATAGCCACTAGTCCGTGATCCAAGTGTGATTTGAAGGAGGTTTGACTGCTACTTCTTGTAGCTCAACCTGCCCTGTAGCTGTTGCCTCGTCTTCTTGATGAGTGTATAATGACCATTACATTATACGGTATAATGACCATTACATTATCAGCAGCGTGATGTTGCAATGGTCATCTTTCACTTGTTTCAGTCATTAGGCTGCAGCCAAGCTGGGACACTGCCTCGAATGGTTTTTTAGTCGAACAAATCGACCCAGTACACATTTTTAAGGCTGATACTTATTCTGTCGATTACATATGCCGAACTACTACTACGTTACAGGATTTTAAACTAACCAGCACCTATTATCAAGCGGTGGGTTAGGGACAAACACAGCCACAAAGACACACACACACACACACACACACACACACACACACACACACACACACACACACACACACACACACACA
>NC_068988.1:49820019-49823526 GCF_001194135.2 Octopus bimaculoides
ACTGCAGGAGTATATTTCGTCATGGACAAGTGAATTTTGGAAGAAGGACCTTGTAAGTCTACCAGATAGCATTGCAGAAAATGAAGGAGTATATTTTCTATTAAAAATACAAGCTTTATCTTAATTTTGAAATATAAAAGAAGTATGACAAAAACACATTATTTATAGGATGACCCAATATATACAGGGTGCGATGGATAAGTTGTTGCGATTTTATTCTTTTAATTTCGCGCATGCACATTGTTTGTGATTTCGTCGACTACACAGTATAGTAAGGTCAGTTGGGCACCGTCTGTGAGAAAAACAGCGCGATGATGCAATTCACTCTGCCAGAAATTTGAAAACGATATGCTGTACTGCTTGGTATTCGCGTCGGAAGCTCCAATACTAACACTTCGAGTGTTTGGGTGTTAATCTGAGGACAGTGCAATATGAGGACAAGTAGAGAGAGTGATAAAAATCAAACAAATCATCATCATCATGGTGTTTGGAATGATCACGTTATGCCTCTATTCATCTTCCCACACGGCCTCACACCCAGCACGGAGGTTTACATCAAGTGCCTGGAGGAGATGGTACTGCCCTGGGTCAAGAGGATGGCTGCTGGAAGACCCTATTTTTGGCAACAGGACTCTGCACCATGTCACATAAGCAGGAGAACACAGTCATAGCTATCAGACAGTTTCTGCGACCACGTCTCCTCCTAACATCTGGCCACCTAACTCCCCAGGCTGCAACACACTTTATGTGTGGGGTGCAGTTGAGTGAGAGAACAACAAAACTCCTTGTAACACCAAAGTTGAACTAAAGGCAAGCATTATGGCAGCATTCACCAACTTAAACAAGGAGACCGTCCAGAAGAGTTGCAGGAGATTCCGAAGTCGTCTGGAGTCAGTGGCCAGTGACGATTTTATTGAATAATTTACTCTTTAGTATTTCAAGATATCTTTATGCAATTTTGATAAATATAGCTCTTAAAATGAGATGTCAGTGTTATTTTTGCGTAATTTAGACAATAGTTTATTCACCGCACCCTGTATATATATATATTTCGGTGCGAAAAGTTTTGTTATACGGTGCCGAGATTTATAATCCTGTAAACAATAATAATGGTATTTATATAAGCTTAAACCATGTAGCGATCTCCGTACAATGACTAAGAAAATAGTCTAATAATGGGGCACATAAGCCCTCGACAGAAAAAAAGTAGGCTTTCCCATCCGCGTTGGACGCAAACCCTGTCGAGGGCTTGTATGCTCCATTATTAGACTATTTTCCTTAGTCATTGCATGGTGATCGCTATAAGCTTTAAGCTTACATAAATACTATTATACAGGGGTTGAACAAAATAATGGAAACACCTAGCATCATAGCATCATAATTTTGAAATATCTATAAAACCATCAAAAGCTTGTTTATTCTTATGTTTTTTTTATTTATTATTAGTGTTGCTTAATATGTTTTGCTAAAATTGCTGTTTCTTTTCATATATCATCAGAAAAAGGTAATTAAAATTCATTAAAATGACAAATCTATCGGACTTTCAAAGAGGTCAAATTGTTGGTGCTCGTATGGCAGGTGCTAGCGTAATGAAATAGACAAAATGTTTGATGTATTAAGAAGTACTGTCTCGAAAGTAATTACACCTTTGAGAAAGAAGGAAAAAAAACCTTCTCATCGAAACAAAACTCCGGAAGAAAACCAAAACTTTCAGATAGGGACCGTCGGACAGTTACGCGAATTGTTAGAAAAGATCACAAAAGTACAGCTCCCCAAATTACTGCAGAGCATAAGGACCACCTGGAAAACCCAGTTTCCACAAAAACTGTTCGCCAGGTGCTTCACAAAGCCGGATTTCACGGGTGGGCTGCAATCAGAAAACCACTACTTTCAAAACCAAACGTTTCAAAGCGTTTAGAGTGGAGTAAAAACCTACAGGGTTGGTCTTTAGAGAAGTGGAAGAATGTTACTTTCTGGGACGGGTCATCCCTTACCTTATTTCCGACCACTGGCCAAGTATACGTGTGTAGACAGCCAAAAGAAGCATTTGACCCAGACTGCCTTCTTTCAACTGTTAAACATGGAGGAGCACTTCTGATCTGGGTGGGGGCTATATGTTGGAAATCCGCTGGCCCAGTGGTTTCCCTTTATGGCAGAATTAATAGTCAAGACTATTTAAGCAATTTATTTGATCAAATTTATCCTATGGTTGCAGAACTGTTTCCGGAGGGAAACACAATCTGTCAGGATGATAATGTACCAATCCACACAACTAAAGTTATTAATGAATGGCACGAGGAACGTTCTAGTGAAGTTGAACATCTTATCTGGCCACTAGAGTCCTTCGATCTCAATATTATTGAACATATATGGTGCATTTTAGAAAAACAAGTAAGGAGTCGATATCCTCTGCCATCATCACTACAAGAACTGGTGACTGTTTTAGCTGAAGAATGGACAAAAATTCTTTTGGAAATAATTCAAACTTTGTACGAGTCCATACCTTGTAGAATTCAAGCTGTAATTATTGCCAAAGGCGCTTCTACTCCATATTAAAATAAATTTGTTTGAATTTTTAAGGTGCTTCCATTAGTTTGTCCAACCCATACACACACACACACACACATACACATACACATGCACACACACACGACGAGTTTCTTACAGTTTCGGTCTACCAAATCCACTCACAAGGTTTTTGTCAGCCCGTGGCTATTGTAGAAGACGCTTGCTCAAGGTGCCACGTAATGAGACTGAACCCAGAATCGTGTGGTTGGGAAGCAAACTTCTTACCACGCAGCCACAGTTGCACCTATGTCTAAAAGTATAAACATAGATATCAATCTATATTGCCTTAAGATAATGAAATGTCTATAAGGGATTTGAGCTGACAGCGGAAGTACACGCAATTATTTACCTGAAAATGTTTATCACTTCACCTCCTTAATCAACATTGGTTTCTAGTTTTGGCAGAAGGCCAGCACTTTCTGGAGGTAAGTTGATTACATCGACCCCAGTGTTCAACTGGTACTTACGTCATCGACCTAGAAAGGATGAAAGGCAAAATCGACCTCGTTTGAACTCAGAACATGAAGTCGAACGAAATGCCGCTAAGCATTTAGCCCGGCGTGCCAACGATTCTGCTTTATACCTTCTTAATCAATATCATCAAGGTCTTCGATGTGCTTGTACTCCCTACAACACACAGAGACGTCATTCTTGCATACGCACTTTCTCCGCCAACAGAACCATCACTAAAACTGCCGCCAAAATCGAATCTGTTTCGTCTGCCAGCTGCAAAGAATGTTTTAAGTATATTTTGGTATATCGAAGTATATACAAAATGCTAATACACCGTATCTGCACCGTACAGTTAAAGTGTGTTAGTATGCATGTATATATATATATATATATATATATATATATATGCGATTATGCGATGGTTTAAGCTTATGAAATACTATTATAATTATTTACAGATATATATATAATATGTATATATATATA
>NC_068988.1:49826333-49828669 GCF_001194135.2 Octopus bimaculoides
ATTCACACACCACATCTTCATAAAAATAAAAAAATAAAAATACTCTCAAAGAAAATCTTGAAGATAATAAAAGAAGATTACCCGTTTCCTTTTCGTCTCTTTGTTTTTACGTGAAACAAATAATAACGAAAGCTAAAGGAAACACGTTTTTATTTATTCCTATTAACTTTTTGTCTGTTTTACGTCTTTTTATCATTGTTATATTCCATTTCTTTGTTGTTTTACTTAAACCATAATTGAAAAGTATATTAATGAATTTATCTCACTTTATTCTTCTTATTCTTAATGTATTATCATTTCTTTGTCGCTATTATTGTTGTTTGTTCTTGTCTCAGAAAGAAGTGGCGGGGCAGTGATCAGAGTGGCGTTGCAATAACAACCACAACAACAACAACAAACATTGATAATTTTGCTTTACTTTGATAGTTTCTAGTTTCATGCTTATTCTCTGCGTTCGAATTCTGCTGGGATTGACTTTGTTCATCATTCATCCAGTATCGATAAAATATATTCTAGTATAATATCAAGCTCGTTGTATTCTAATGTGCGGTCCGTTTGAATATCCAAATCTTGCTTATACCATCAAGAACGCTTTCTAGAATCTTCTACCACAATTATCAGACACTTGATATCCATACCTTACCTTTTACACAGCGGCCAGTAAAAGATACAGGTAGATTGAGGCCTTCAATTATGCTCCTTATTTAGCTCACATTTTGCATTCACTCACTGTGTGGGTGACAAACTTGGCACTATTCACAAAGATGAGGAATTCTCACTTTCACCAAGATGTATACTTTTAGTGACTGGCTGAATATTCCAACGTTAACGTCTGATATCAGTTCCTGTTCAGACTTCTGAGGCAAAGTCAATCCCAACACATTTCGTTATTTATCTCAAATTTCTTTTGGTTTTGTTTCTTTGTTTGGATGGGGACAATCAATCACATCGACCCCAGTACGCAACTGGTACTTAATTTATTGACCCCCGAAAGGATGAAAGGCAAAAAAAAAAGGTTAACTTTGCCTTTCATCCTTTCGGGTTCAATAAATTAACTACCATTTGAGTACTGGGGTCGATGTAATCAATTTCCCACCCACTCCACAAAAATCCAGGCCTTGTGCCTATTTTAGAAACGAATATTCATCTCAAATAAGGCGGCGAACTGGCAGGATTTTTAGCACGGCTGGCAAAATGCTTAGCAGCATTTCGTCCGCCTTTACGTTCGGAGTTCAAATTCCGCCAAGGTCGACTTTGCCTTTCATCCTTCAAGGTTGATAAAATACATATCAGTTGAGCACGGGGATCGATCTAATCGACTCACACCTTCACCTCAAACTGCTGACCTTGTGTCTAAATCTAAAACCTCTGTTTGTCTCGGATGTTATCCAATCAAATTGTCCATGCAATGACTTTGTAACTAAAGCTTCTTTTTACCACAGAAAATCGACTGCTAAACTCTTCTTTATAATCCCATTTTTCGTGAACCGTTTCTGATGAAACTGGTTACAATAACCGGCCATCACGTTTATCAGACCTCTTTATGTGTTTCAGGTATAGCTGGTTTACATTGCTGCTGGTGTAATGCTTTGTACGGCCATCATATTTTCTCTTCTGTCATCTATCTCTTTAACCTCAGTCTTAGTCCATTTAAAAATGCCAGTATTGTGCTGTACTTCCACATATGTCCTCAATGTTCATAGCAAGAAGACTGAGCCTTTTTGTACATAGTCGTCCAGTCAACTTGGGGCGTCGATGGCATCGGCTAACTCCTCGTCTGAAAATTGATGTTTTGTGCTCCTGTCCCCTTCATCAATGCCCCCGTGGCTAATAAAATAAATCATCATCATCATCATCATCATTATCACCATCATTATTATTGTTCCTGCTGTTTTTATGGCTGTTGTTGTTCTTCTTGTGAGTAGTAGTAGTAATAGTAGTAGTAGTAGTAGTAGCAGCAGTGGTAGTAGTAGTAGTAGTAGTAGTAGTAGTAGTAGTAGTAGTAGTAGTAGTAGGGATCTTTTTTAAAACGGGGGCCACATTTTTCATTAACGAGACACTTTGAAACTTGGAACACTGGTAGAATGTGTCATATAAAACATCTTTTTCTCTGAGTCTTCTTAAAAAAAAAAAGAAATCCATTAGTTATTCCATGTTAAAGTTGTTGTATTTCTGTAATTTCAACCAATCACTGACGTCCATTCAGCCGATATACATTAAGTGCCGACTACATAAACAAACGATTCTGAAACAATTAACCCTAACCCTAACCCTAACCCTAACCCTATGGTTAGGGTTAGGGTTAAAGCAAATTTAAGATGAAAAAAGCAAATAAA
>NC_068988.1:49828755-49832761 GCF_001194135.2 Octopus bimaculoides
AATGTAAACAACTGAATACTTGTCAGTGATTGGTTGAAATTATCGAAATAAGACAATTTTTTACATGAAATAAATTCGAATACAAAAATATTTTTCTGTTCTATAACACAAAATAGATAAGTATACGAAGTTTGAAAGTCTTTCCGTACCAAAAACACTACGTAAAACATTAATGAAAAATGTGGCCCCCGTTTTAAAATAGATCCAGTAGCAGCAGCAGCAGCAGCAGCAGTAGTAGTAGTAGTAGTAGTAGTAGCATCATCGTTATTATTATTACTGAAAGGAGGCAAGCTGACAAAATAGTTACTGCAACCGTGAAAATACTTAACGGTACTTTTACCGACTTATAACGTTCTGGGTTCAAATTCTGCCGAGGTCGAATCTGCCTTTCGTCTTTTTTGGGACGATGAAAGAAGTACAAGCTGAGCACTGGAGTCGATGTAATGGAAAGCACTTTTGTTGTTGCTATTGTAGTTGTTGCTATTGTTGATCTCTGTAGTAGTAGTAGCAGTAGTAGTAGTAGTGGCAGCAGCAGTATTGAAAGCTGGTTAACTGGCTGAATTTTTACAGCGCTGGACAAAATGCTTAGCAGCATTTCTTCCGACTCTTTACGATCTGGGATCAAATTTCGGTGACGTCGACTTTGCCTTTCATCCTTTTTAGGGTCGATAAAATAAGTACTTGTTGAACACTGGCGACAACAGAAGCAACTCTTACACGATTCCAAACACTGCAGTTTGTTCATGTAGCAGCAGATGTGCAAGAACAAGCCTTCACATTAAATGTAACTGGGAAAGTTTTATAAAATCCAACAGCATATTTTTGTCACAGGATATAATCGAGGAGAGAGTAGAGAAGATTTCAACATCTCTGTCTACGAAAACACGGAAGCAGATTAAATTTTCGCATTAAATTAAGTTTATCTAGTACTGCAACAAGCCTTCTGGGACATATCGGGAGAAATTATCTCAACTGAAAAACAGCAATAGCAATAGAACTTATTGCTGTACCTTTAAAACTGAAAATACGGCGAAAACACGGGTTGAAGGTATGTACATTGTTTTTGGTTCTTTGTTGGTTTTTCTTTATCTGTTGTATTGAAAACATTCTGCGTAATACGTGTATCTTGACTAGTAATGCTATTTTCAGTATGATGTATATATGTATAATCCCCAAATTCTGTTTATGTATTTGTCTGCATTTTTTAATATTATTTTATCGTTCTCTAAATATATTATTATAAAGATTGCTTCTGCTGCTATTTCCAGATCTTTATATTAGAATAATTTCTATGTTTCTGTTAGCGATTCACTAATACTTTGATCGGGATGAAATCCTATTTCTATGTATCTTTAATAGCAACATCTGTTCGATTTACCTTGATTTGCCTGTGTTTATTGGCATGCATATCTCAGGGTAAAGTCATTTTCTCATTCTCTAAGAACCTTTCGCGTTTGATTTATGCCACTTCTTTCCTGTCGGTTTTAACAATGCTGGAATAATTTCCATAAAGCTCCCAATCCCGAAAGCCTACACAAGCTTTCTTTGCAGATTAAGATTGCGCAACCAATAACATTGTAATTAATTATTCCTTTTCAGCTTCGTATTCGTGGTTAGTTATTGTACTATGCAATTGTCCTAAGTATAGCCGGTTTTCATCTTTTCTGTATGTTTTGGCACTAAGTCACTATTGCGAAGGCTAGAGTCATAAATAGGCTTTACGCTTGAACTGGCATACAGGAGAGACGACAGGACCGCCAAAGCATCAGATAGTCATATACACTTTCCTTAGAGATATCCCAACTTATGCATCTATTTAGAAATATAGTAAGGAAGAATACCTCCATCACTGACTTATTTTTTTATCATTAATGATATATGTCTATGCACACACACTCGCACATATATGAGTATATATAAGACCCCTTGAACATATATTTATATAATATATAACTAGTCAAGGGTACTACGTGAGCACCTGCATCGCTAAAAATATATATCTTCTATATATTTTATAAATTTGGCCTGTACGGCTGGTATTCGCTGCCACTAAGTGATGGTATTTTGATAGTACTATCACTCTCATATTTACTCATAAATAATTTCACGTATTTCGTTTGTTTAAGTGTTGTTTGGTCACTTCAAACGAATTTGCAAGCATGGTGGGGGCAAATTTTAGTAGTTGTTGGCTAGCAGGTTTGGCTGACGGGAATCAGGCACTGTCTGGCGCTAAATTCGAAATCATGATACCAAGCATTACTTTTGCTGACCTAACAGAGGTAAGACGATTTTATTGTTCACTGGAATTTTTTCCTATCATGCTTCTATTAATTTCGTGACAGTGGAGGCGCAATGGCCCAGTGGTAAGGGCAGCGGACTCGCGGTCGTAGGATCACGGTTTCGATTCCCAGACAGGGCGTTGTGAGTGTTTGTTGAGCGAAAACGCTTAAAGCTTCACGAGGCTCCGACAGGGTGTGGTGGCGAACCCTACTGTACTGTTTCACCCCAACTTTCTCTCCCTCTTTCTGTTGTACCTGTATTTCAAAGGACCAGTCTTGTCACACTCTGTGTTACGCTGAATCTCTCCGAGAACAACGTTAAGGGTACAAGTGTCTGTGGAGTGCTCAGCCACTTATACGTTAATTTCACGAGCAGGCTGTTCCGTTGATCAAATCAACTGGAACCTTCGTTGTCGTAACCGACGGAGCTCCACGAATTTTGTGACTATTCCGTGACTTATATTTTTAACGATGCAGGTTCTCACGTAGTACGCTTGTGTGTGTTTGTATATATATATATATATATAGTCAGTCGGATGTTCGGTTACATGAAAGATATTCAGTTGAATATAACGCTATCTTTGATTCTAGCTTTGGATTTCGGTTACTATTTCCCCATCTTGTTTTACATGTGAATGTGTAATATATATATGTGTGTGTGTTTGAGTATGTGTGTGTTTGTGTGTGTTCGTGTTCATGACAAGAATCCCCCTCACCAGAAACACCGCTTTAGTAGTAGTAGTAGTAGTAGTAGTAGAAGAAGAATGATATTCACTGGATAACGTTTCTCTCCCTTTTGCACTACCATGCACCAATTTAATATGGTGTTGCTGCAAAATACATAGGTTGGAATCGTTTTACCATAAATTTATTGTTTTATTTTTGACGAGTGATTGAGTTGTTTTCTTCGCAATTTTATCCTAATTCGAAATTCAACTCACATTTTACTCAACACTTCAGAATCTAGAGTTATGCAAAATCCTTGCTGGATAAATTTTTTCTTCTGATTCCTGATTTTATCGATCTGCAACTGAAGGAATAAAAGACCTTTACTTATGCCAAGGCTTGAACTCCCGACGCAGAAACATTATGCAGTATATTCAGTGAGCAATATAGTTCTATATTTAAGAGATGAGGAATTGTGTACATTATTTACATTGTTTACATTTGACGGATATTTGTCCTCATCTTGTTTGATGTTAACACGTTTCGGCTGATATACCCTCCACTCTTCATCAGGCTGATTCAGAGTTCGATTCCAGGCAGTGATCTGAATAATAATAATAATAATAATAATAATAATAATAATAATAATAATAACATCGAAAAATACCATAGGATTGAGAACCCAGGTTCGAAATTTCCCCCAAGACACCTGATGAAGGCTGGAGAGTATATCAGTCGAAACGTTGTGTTAACAACAAACAAGATGAGGGCAAATATCCGTCAAATGTAAATAATGTATTCAGTGAGAAAGATTTACAAATCATTTGCTATACAGTAATCCCTCGCCGTATCGCGGTTCACCTATCGCGGTTTAACAAATAGACCCCAGGCCTTATGCTTTGTAAGCCTAGTACTTATTCTATCGGATTCTTATGCCGAACCACTAAGTTGCGGGGGCGTAAACACACCAACATCGGTGTCAAGCGATGGTGGTGGTGATGGGACAAATACTCACACACACACACACACACACACACACACACACACACACACACACACAC
>NC_068988.1:49839472-49843059 GCF_001194135.2 Octopus bimaculoides
TGTGTGTGTGTGTGTGTGTGTGTGTGTGTCTGTGTCTGCGCGCGCGCGTATTTAGATTGAAGTGGTGTACAGATTTTATGCATTCAGATAAATAAAGTAGTCAGAATTTGGATAAAAGCTATCTATTTAGCGCTTTCATCCCTTTGAGGGATTCATCATGAATGATATTTTCATAGAAAATTCGTACCTTTTATATATGAACTAGTTGAAAATATAAAAAATCTACAGTAGAATTTGTTTTCTTGGAAGAGGGTGTTTTAGGAGCGGTTGAGATGTTTTTTTTATCATATTGAATTATGTGTGTGTATATTTGTGTGCATGTATGTGTTCATACGTGTGTGTGATTACATTTTTGGAGGCTTGGTTAGAGAGAGGAAAAGTGAAAAAGAAGAAAAGGAAGAAAGAAAGAAAAAAGAATGCAAGAAAAAAAGAAGGCCGGAAAGATAGTGTTTTCTGGGATGATTGAAATTGATGATCGGTCAAAAAGGTCAATTTTTTTTCATCAATTGCAATAAATTTCTTTCAGTCATTATGTGACTGACAGTATTTTCGGTTAGTTGTCATGTTACCCAGCTGTAGAAAATAGAATCGGTCTAATTGTCTTGGAGGGTCTTTAAGTGCGTGTGTGCGTGCACGCAGTGTGTGTGTGTGTGTGTGTGTGTGTGTGTGTGTGTGTGTGTGTGTGTGTGTGTGTGTGTGTGTGTGTGTGTGTTTAAGTGTATGTGTGTTGGAGTGTGTGTGTGTGTGTTGGTTGTTTAAGTGAATTTTTCCAGTTATTTCAGCAACGTTAATGAAAACATTATTAATAATAATACAAAATAATCTTGTTTGATTCATCTGGGAACTAATGTTTAATAAGAATTTCAAGTTAGTGAATATTTGTAGATCATTTGATTTTTCCTACAGCATAAGGTATTCATCGAGGGAGGGTTTCCACTTTCCAATGAAACTTTGGTCTTGAAACTTTGGTCAAAAATTTTCTCTACATTTTTGTATAGTTTTACTTCTAAAAAAACAATGACCAGGTTAGTATATGAGGTTTAAATGTCGTCCTCATTACTGAGGCCTGCTTTTGTCTATATTTTACCATCAAAGTTAAAGGTGTTTTCTTCTTGTACCAGGCGTGTGGCTTCGGTAACGAAATACCTTTTGAAACGTTCGTTTTTTCAACTCAATGTTTGATTGCTCCCAGACCCAAAGTGTGAAATATGTTAGAATAAAGATTACAAATACAGTTCTATATTTAAGAGAAGAGGAATTATGTACTTTATTTATATTATTTACATTCGACGGATATTTGTCCGCATCTTGATTGTTGTTAACACAACGTTTCGGCTGATATACCCCGCAGCCTTCTTCAGGTGTCTTGGGGAAATTACGAACCTGAGTTCTCATTCATAAGGTATTTTTCGATGTTTGTTATCATTATTATTGTTATTATTATTGGTAGTGTTCAGGTCACTGCTTGGAATGAGAACCCAGGTTCGAAATTTCCCCAAGACACCTGAAGAAGGCTGGAGGGTATATCAGCCGAAACGTTGTGTTAACAACAAACAAGATGAGGACAAATATCCGTCAGATGTAAATAATGTAAATAAAGATTACTAACATCAAAACTTGTAAGGATAGTTCCTTCTGGGATAATGGGTAGAATGTATTTGAGAAATCCATATCGTCTCGCGCTCGCATATAGCCGAGTATTACTGAGTATAATGGTTTAACTAGTATATCTAAAAGATGACTTCGTCGTTGTGTTGGAGATTGTGGCCAGCAACTATTGATCTCAAGTGGGTCTTTGTAATTTTATGAACTGCTTCTTTCTGTTCACTTATGGCTCTCTCTATTTCTGATCTTTTATTAATCTTGTGTAATCCGTAGAAATCCTTCTCTTTAATTTCAGAGTTACATAAGTAATCTATCTTCTTTTGATATGTGAAGAAGTTTGGGTTTTGGTTAAAATATGTTCTGATTTTTCGAGATTTTTTTTGCTTCTTCCTTATAGTAATTTTTGTTTGTTAAATGTTCCAATATTTTGTCTTTATAATTGTCCCTGTCCGTAATCACGATCGCCTCCACCCTTATACGACGTTCTTAGGATCATTTAGACGTCGATTTTTTAGTGTTAGTAAAGCCCCCTTTTTCTTTACGAAGGTTTTGCTTGTATTTACGGGAACTAAGAGGGGATTTGGAAATTGTATCTTTATATGTATCTAAATGCTTGTCATTCCCCTTGTAGGGACTGAAGTAGGATTTATTTCTGACAATTGACTCGTCATTTATATTCTTATTGACAAAGAATTCCATTAAGCATTGGCAGCGACTAAAATATTCACTGTCTTGCTTTTAGTCCGATGACGTTAGAATTAGATGTAGGGATAAATCTGAAAACTTTCCGTAAAAGATCCATTTCATTTTTGTTGAGGACCTGTTTTTTTTTTTTTTTGATAAATGTATAATTTTAGAATTTTTGATTCTACCTATTCTGTGGGTTTACTAAAATCTGTGTCATCGGATCTGGGTCCCGGTTGTAGTATGCTTCCCCTAAAAATGGAGTTGTAATACTGTCCCCGTTTTCAACTTCAGAGGTTCTTGTTTCTTCGTAGGTGAGAGAATATTCTGTGTTCTCTATTTGTATCATGTCGCATATAATATCTGTCTCCTTCCCATCTTTTTTAATGCTCGTTTGGCCATTCTGGATGTTTGAGATTGCTGGTCGTTAACCGCAGATTTTTTAATCTTCCATGACATTTATTTGTATTATGAATTATTTTGGTGTTTTTTCTTTGTCTTTCTTCCCATGTATTTGTACATCTAGGGCATTTGGTATAACGGGATGGTGGTTGTCTTCTTATATCTTGCGTGTTTGTATCTGGTAGTATCTTGTTTTGGAATCGTAGTTTGCATTTGGGATTAACTTGAGGCCATCTCGCTTATGTCTTTGGATGACTGGAAATCTGTATTTTCGTCTAACTCCTCTGGGGCCGATTTTCATCTTTTTCTGTGATTTGTCTGTATTTTTTTCGTTGTGCTTTTGTTTTCATAATAGATTTTTCTCCAAAGTTATTTTCGTAATTAATGAACCACTCTTGTTGTTTCCCACATTTTTACAGATCTTCCCTCTCCCCCGTTTGGTGTCTTCTTTCAATAGTTTTTTGTAGTTCTTCACTTTAACTATCACTTCGTTCTGAGATTTCAGCAAACATGGCTGCATCAGTTGTTTTGTGCTTTTCTTCATACCAAACTTTTCGTGATTGGTGGTTTATTTCTGTTTCCAGACGGAATAATGCGAAGTTTGCATGTATTGCTTCCTCTTCTAGCTTTCACCCTTTCCATCTCTTATGAAGAATTTTCTGGGAAGGATTGGGTTTTCTTTGTTTCGACAAATTTGGTAGGTATTGGTTATGTTATCACATCAAATGCGTTTCCAATATGCTTGTTTGCGTTGATTCAAAAAAAAGTTTTCAGAGTTATGGCTTCATTTATTTTTGTTTGTGCATATCAACTGATGTTTCTTTCTTCTAAATTTTTCTTCGAGACAGGCAGAATTTGTGTCGTTGGATCTTATCCCTAGAGCATCTTTAAGAAAA
>NC_068988.1:49843338-49851622 GCF_001194135.2 Octopus bimaculoides
GTGTGTGTGTGTGTGTGTGTGTGTGCATATATAAAAGTATGCATGTGTGTTTGTATAGATTTTGTATACCAAATTCCACTGGCAAAATATTGGACGGCCTGGTGCTTTAGAAGTGTTTTAATGTACAATGTATCTCGGAATCATAGGGCTGGGAAGCGAATTTGTCAACCAGATATCCAGGCTTCTCTCCCTCCCCTCTTCCTGTCTTTAATGTAAACTATAACTGTCCTTGTTATGTCTTCCCCATTTGATGATCTTGAGACAACAAACATTACTACTACTACTGCTGCTGCTGCTGCTGTTGCTGCTGCTGCAAGCACTGCTGGCAGACGCGTTAGAGCATCAGGGAAATGTTTTTCGGTATTACTAAACAATTCCTTACTTTGGTTCCAAATTCCGCCGGCTTTGTCTTTCGTCTTTTCGAGATCGATAAAATATGGTTGAGCACTGCGATGCTTGTAATCGAATTACCTCCTCCTCTGAGGGAATCATCATCATCATCACCATCACCATCATCACCAACGTCATTACCAACAACATCATCACCATCATCATCATCATCAACATCATCACCATCATCATCAACTGCAGCATATTTATTATTATTGCAATGTTTTCTTCTTACAGCTTTTTTTTCTCTCCTTTTTCCATTCTTTCCTTCCGTCCATCGTTTCTTTCCTCCTTGCCAAAACTCATCTGTCGTCTCCCTATTATAAATCCACATACCTTTTCTATTTCCCTGCCAATTCCGAAAACACTCGAATACTTTCTCAAGACAAAACTGTACAATGGGAACAGATTACTTTATTGCAAAGCAGAGACCAAAATCACTGCACGAGCTTTTGTCTCAGACTCAGGAATACATTAAGAAACAACAGAAAATGAAGAAACCAGAAATAGAAAACTCTCCCTCTCTCTCACTCAATCTATTTCTCTCTCTCTCTCTCTCTCTCTCTCTCTCTCTCTCTCTCTCTCTCTCTCTCTCTCTCTCTATCTATCTATCTATCTATCTCCTTTTCATTCTTTTTCCAACATCCATGTGCAATACAAACAACATTAAACCACTCAAGAGATAATCACCCCCCCCCCGACCTGCTTCGCAATGGATTGCCGTTACTGTTGCGGCTGTTTATCCCAAGGTCAATCCTGAATGAAGAGACCTAGGTTCAAAAACATTCCTACCATGACAATCGCAACATTTTTCACACATAATATGTCTGGAACTACATTTCCCTGCATTTTCCAATGTGGTAACTTGATATAAATTTAACGGCCATTTCTTGCATGATTTCAGCGATTGGACTACCGTCATGCTGGAGCATCGCTTTTACACTTCATCTTTCGAACGGAACCACTGTTTTTGGAAATGATGGACTTTTAATGGAGTTAACATTAGATTTTCTCTTCATGGCCGTTATCTTTTAGAAATAATCTATCGATTATTTCAATATCATTTCTATTGTTGGTTCATTTCGTGAACCGACTGACTAGAGTACAATGGCTTTGTCCCCCTTGTATTTATTTCGTTGGTTGGAAGAGAGTGGAAAATAATATTAAGAGAAAAGAGAAGAGAGAAAGAAACGAGTGAAGAGATGTCGAGGCAGGAAAAGGAGAAAAAATTCAGAGTTTAGAAAAGTTAAAGTGGGCGTGTGAATATATAACAGAGAGAGATAGGCAGAAAGACAGAGACAAACAGACAGACAGAGAGGTAGAGAGAGAGAGACAGACAAAAACAGACAGAGAGACAGAGACAGAGAGACAGAGACAGAGAGAGAGACAGAGAGACAAAGAGAAATAGTGAGGAGAGTACAAGTAAGAGACAGAGAGACAATAAGAGTCAGAGAGAGAAAAGGAATCGGAGACAGAAAAGAATGATGCTAATGGAAAGATGTTGGGATAGGAGAAGGGCCACAAAGTCAGAGAATGTCTGAATGTAAGACTCACAGAGAGGTAAAGGGACAGGGGACGAGAGAGAGATCGACAGTGAGAGAAAAAAAGAGAGAAGAAGAGTTAGAGAGAGAGAAAGAAGATTAATGTAAATGAAAATATGTGGAGAGTAAGTAGAGAAGGAGCAAAAAGTCAGAGACTGAGCTAGTGAAAGTGTATTAAAGTAAGATTCACAGAGAGAGAGAGAGAGAGAGAGAGTGAGAGAGAGAGTAATGGTCAGAGACAGAGAGAGGGGAAGTGAAAGAGTCACAGAGAAAAACAATAGGAATGACCGCGTAAAACAGAGAAAACGAGTGTCCATGAACGACAAATACTGACAATACACACGTCACAAACACACGTACCCATAAACATATAAACACACACAAACTATAAACTCGCACACGCAACCTACAATCTTACAAAAAATCATACACACATGCTCTTACGTTGACACCAACAAAAGGCAAACTCAAGCAGATGAAAAGCTGGAACAGACACAATGAAACAAAACGGTAACATAACTCTCCCTAGTCACATGAATGACAACAAACAGATGGTTGCTAACGTAACACACACAAGGAAATTAGAGAATTTGAAGTAAATGAAAATGGAATAAGACACTGTGTGTGTGTATGTGTGTGTGTGTCTGTGTGTGTGTGTGTGTGTGTGTGTGTGTGTGTGTGTGTGTGTGTGTGTGTGTGTGTGTGTGTGTGTGTACAAAAAATAGAAATAAAAGCCCTCACCCACAAGCATGTATGACCAGGTATGAGTAACACGTATCGTGCTTTCATTGATTGTTTTAGGTATGTATAGTCGCGAGCAGACATAAAAAATCCCGTCGGCAGAACATCCCAGCAGCAGAACATCCAGGATGTAACAACCTAAAGGAGAGGGGATTCACCAGTACTTGGCTGGTGCTCGTTTGCAGTATCGGAGCAACATCAAATGAAGTGATTTGCACAAGGAGACAACGCGGCGCCTGGCCTAGAAATGAACCTACGACCTAATGAGTGAGAGGTCGACACCATAATTATTAATCCACAGGAATCGAAACCAAGCTGCCCGTGTAACGAGCGAGTATTCTCTCATCAAACCAGATTCAGACATATATAGATGTATGTATGTATGTATGTATGTATGTATGTATAAATGTATTATCTGTCTATGTACAGATGCGTTTGTATATGTATGTCATTATTCAGTTTCATTTCAAGATTACTTGCCAATAGAGAAAGAGCCGGTTTCCAACCTAGATCCAAAGCTCCTTCATTAGAATTTCAACATCAACAACAGGGTATTTTTGTATGCATGTATAAATGTATGTATACGTGTGGATTTGTACCTTTTGTCTTATGTATGTCTTCTCATGCATATATTTTGCATATCTAGACATGCTCATATATACTTAAATGATGATCTTCTGGAAAGTTTTATGCATGTATGTATGTATGTATGTATATAAAAATGAAACAAAAACGCAATAGAGGGCATTAAAACGTACGGACAGATAGCCGACACAAAGGCGGACAAGAGAAACAACAATTAGAAGGACAGGCAAAGAAGACGGGTCATTCTTGGCTTTCTTCAGTCAAATACCAGAAGTCACGACAATTTCGGACAGTTTTGTATGTTATCAATCAGTTTCATTTCTGTATTTCTTGTCCATAGAGAAAGAGCCGGACTCTAACATAGATTCAAGGCTCCTTCATTGGAACTTTTATCAACATCATCTAGGTATTTGTGCATATGTGTGTGTGTGTGCAGTATTTGGTGTTAGTGTATGCGCAGATTTGTATGTTTGTTTTATGGATGCGTTTTGATGTCTAGATGCATGCATATGTATTTATGTGCTAAATTTTTGGAAAGTTTTACATATCTTTACAGTTCCATTGATGGCTTGAATCTGTATGTATGTATGTATGTATGTATGTATGTCGCATGCATGTATGTATGCATGCATGTATGTATGCATGCATGTATGTATGCATGTATGTATGTATCTATGTATATATGTATGTATGTATGTCTGTATACAAACAGATTTGTAGGTTTTGTTTCATGTATGTATTCTCACGCATATACTTGCATAACTAGACATGGACATATATATACTTAAATGATAAACTTCTGGAAAGTTTTACCGATTTTTACAGTTCCAGTGATGAATTCGATCTGTAGTCTTTGAATCAGCTTTTTCCTTTTTAATTTTGAGAAGCCTGGTTTCTCAAGATTGATATTTAGGCAGTGTGTCACATATCTCAATGCCCCAAGGCTATAGTAGAAGACACTTGCCCAGGATTCCACGCAGTGGAACTGAACCTGGATCCATGTCGTTGAGAAGCAAGCTTCTTATCACTCAGTCACCCCTGTGCCTTTATATATATATATATATATATATATATATATATATATATATCAGCGACAAAGGAATCCAGTATTTATTATGTAATGAAAGAGGTTGTTTATATATTTATATACACGTGAGATGTTGGTCCCTCTGAAGGTGAGAGTGAGTGGGAGGTATGAACTGTAATCGACTCGATGTCAAAAGGAATAGTAAGTTACTTAAAGGTGAGGGAGGAAGATATGTCAAAAGAAAAGAAGGGCACTTAAATATGTGACGTAAGCGTGACGTCACTGTGATGCTGTTGTTACGACACCACAGCTGCGCGTGACGCGACGTTTTATTCCTAAGAAAGCAGACGAAATTTTCAAGAATTTTTGAAAGACGAAGAAGGTGGACAAATAATTGTGGAAATTACATTTTTGTAAGGAAATTTATTGATAGCTATGGTATTATTTGCTTTCTCTCTGTGAGTCATAAATAAGATTTCAACTGTTTATTTTTCTGTTTTTCTAATTATTCCAGTGCTGAGGTAATATGCTGAAGTTTCAACGGTAAAAAGAATTTGTTTGTTCCTAATCTGTTGTTACTCGCGCTGCATCAGGTATTCTTGGAGTGAGGTATTATTGACAAAGAATTAAATATGTAAATAAAGGTAAGGTAATTTAAATATAGCAGTGAAAAATATTGTTTAAAATTAATTTCTTTTATTTGTTGAAATACCTCAATATGATGTTTACGCGCTGATATCTATGTAGTTGAAGTTGATACAGCGTTCTAACAGAGCTATGCCGCCAAGAATGGTGGTTATTTTTCCTTCTGTTCTTCTGATAAATTTTCTTTGTTGTTATAAAATATTGAGTTTTTATTATTATTTTTTATTTTTATCCAATATATTTGAAAGAAATGTTTATGAAATGTTAATTATATGAAAGTTTAATTTACAAAACTTTGCTATAAAATATAAATTATACAAATATACAAAATTAGTTCACAAAATTTCAATCTATGAAAACGCTTTCATTACTAATTAGATATAATCTAATTAATTTGCTATATAACAGACTAAAATTCATCTGTTGGGATTTTATTAAATTAATAGACATTTTTATTTACACATTTTAATTTAGAACATTGTCAAGTATTTTGTAAATATTTGGAATGTAATCAGAGCACGTTAGCTTTTGTATCTTCAATTAATTCTTTAAATTGACCACTACTCCCATTTACATAATTGTTTTCTTCGAGTTGGGGTTTTTGTATGTGTCACATACACTGTGCGGTTAATATTATAAGATTCCTATTTTGTAGTTTTAAGCCAAATTTAGAAATTATTAGTAGATTCTTTTCTTTTTATTGTTTTCTTATTCATATATATCGTTATTTTCTTTTTGGTTTCAGACATTTTTAATATACATAGATATAGGGAGCTACTAATGAGCAAACTAAAACAAGAAAAAAATTCTACATTATAATTATTTACTGATTAACACACATTGAAAATTCTAGCATTTCAATTGAAATTTCACTCGTGTATATTTTGTTTTGCTTCCATCCGTGACAAATACGAACGGTATGAATAATGTCTTCTGCTAACTGAACGCTTGTGCGTGCACACGTTTTGTAACTAGCGCACAAAGGAAAAGAAAAGGCGCACACAATGTTTCCAAGATGAATTTCAATGTTTTTAATTGAAAGTAGTTACTTTTATGGATGCGTACATACTTTGTAAAGAAAGATAAAATCTGCACACAAGCAAATTTCTGCACAAACTCACAGCGATAAAAAAAAATATCGGGAATATGCAATAATAGAATATACAATAATAATATTCAATAATCGGTTTAAATCTTCCACTACAATTCCAGTCAGATCTAGATTGATTTACTGTAATAATAAATCAACCTCAGTATTTAGGTGGCAATTTATTTAAAAGCACCCAAAAGAATGGAGATTTATTGTAACAGGATTTGAGCTCAGAACGAGAAGGAGATGAGCAGTGTGAGATTCCACGGACACCGCCCTAGAAGAGTTTGGGTATTTATTTCATGTGGAAATAAAGGAAAATATAATACCCAGTGTAGCCAAGTGTTACATTAACATGAATTTTAAATGGCTTTTTTTTAATATAGTTAAATCTCAGTTTGAACAAAGAAGTCCTGTTTATGATTGTGAATTGATACTTTATCTTTAAAATATAAAACTGTACTATAACCTTCTAGGAAGCCTCTGTACTGAGCCGCTAAAAATAGCGGCCAAAGGTCAACCAAATTACACACCACCATCTTAATAACAGAAGGACGTATCGGTTGATGCAGTTTTTCTTAGAAATAATACATCTGAGAATGTCTTTGATTATATGTCTACTCGATTAGAGCTGCACTAGTGCCAACCAGCCATCGTCATGAATAGTAACATGTAACATGTGTAAATATGAATTGCCAATAACAGAAATTATACTTTTAAGCAAATGTTGGTTAGTTGTAACTATGTCATATTATTATATAACAGAAGAACAACCAAAACTGACACAGATGAACAATTACAGTAAAACTGTAGAAAGAACAAGAGAAGAGACCTTACGATTCAAAAGTCGCATGAGAGAGACAGACAGACAGACAGAAACAGACAGAAAACAATTGAAGTGTGTGAAGAGATATTTAGAAAATTCCTTGGCTCACTCATTCTGTTTATTATTCTCATATAACATTTGGCACTTAGAGACAAGTCTAGAAGTGGTTGAGTGGACCTGCATCAGTCATTAATTCAATGTTGCACTTTTATATTTATTATTTGATCATCGTGAATCATATACGTAACAAACATGTTGTATTATTCTACTAGTGACGTGTTCGAACGTTACAGCTTAAATCACTTTAATTTTGGGACGCATTTGAAGCTATAATTAAAATATTTCTAACGTGTTATAAAGAGCTGCAAATTTACGCATCAAAATACAAACTAGGACGAGGAATTTCCTCGGGTCCTGCTAATCAGATATAACATCAGAAATGGTAGTTACGCTCTGCATTCCGCACCGCTACTGCTACAATCATCAACGTCATTCACATCTCCCAATATCTGTCACAGCGCTGTCATAGATATCACCTCAATACTACTGTTGCTATTGCTATTGCTATTACTACAAACAACTACAGTGCTGAATCTAATCTGAGGAACTGCAACTTCAAAGATAAGACTTGCTGTCTGTTGGAGGATAAATGTCTGGAAAAAGGAATTGTTTATAGAGCCAAAGTGCAAGTGGATGGCTCACAAGAATATAAAACATACACAGGGGCTTCGGAAAATTCATTCAAGACTCGATTCTATTCCCATCGAAATTCTTTCCGATACTCCGAGAATAGGACAGCAACTAGTCTTGCAAAGTATGTCTGGGAATTGAAAGAGAATGGCACCCGTCCTTTCAATGTAACCTGGGAAATTCTAGAAAAAGTATCATCATACAGACATGGAGCTTATAAAAGACCTATGAAATGTAATCTTTGCCACTCAGAAAAGTTCTTCATCCTGTTCCAGGATAAACATGCTTTGAACCAGAGACGCGAGCTCTTAAATTCCTACAGGCACATCACGAGGTTTAAAATGTTAACCGATAAGATACTGTATGAGTAAAATGTTTTCACTTCGGGAGTATTTTGACTGTCGCATTTGAATTTGACTTTACACGTTGTAGTTATTTTGCATTGCAATGCTAGTTCTTATTTCGACTTCACGTTTAAGAAAACCTTTTTATGGTTTACTCATGCATTTAATTATTTCAAATTAAAGTGCAATTTCCTTATTTTAACATTTTGATATTATATACACCAGACAGTTTTTTAAAATTGCTTGCGTATGTACGTTATGATGTATATATTTATTTTGATGTGAAGATATGTCTCTATATATTTATGTGTATGTATGTATGTATTGTAGGTATGTGTATGTATGTATGTATTGTAGGTATGTATATGTATGTGTGTATGTCTATATATATATATATATATATAT
>NC_068988.1:49851690-49853788 GCF_001194135.2 Octopus bimaculoides
ATATTAATATATATATGTATACATATATAAATGTGATGGAATATGTGTATATACTTTTATATATGTGAGCATGTATTTATTTCTTTATTGCCCACAGGGAGCTAAACACAGAGGGAACAAACAAGAACATCGACCCCAGTGCGTAACTGGTATTTATTTAATGGACCCCGAAAGGATGAAAGGGTATGTATTTACGTACATAGTTTTTGTATATTTGTATGCGTACCTATATCTATGTACGTTTATATATATGTGGATATACATGTAATTTTATGCGTGCGTTTTTATATGTGTTTGTTGCGCAAGCTAAACGAAATATCTAATCGTCTTTAAATACTTTTTGAACGCCATCATTTCTCACTCTCTACCCCTATCTATTTTTCCCTTTCTCTCTAATTTTCTGCTTCTATTACCTGTATTTCTTTTTTCTTCTTTTCCAGTTTTCTTATTATTATCTGATTTTTTCCTTCTCTTTCTTTCGCCTGTAACAACTAATTTGTATAAGCATACGCCAAGAGATTTTGTGTGCGTACATACATATATATGCATTCGTATATATTTATGGCTTGCCTATATATGTCTGTATATGTATGTAACCATGTACCTGTATGCTTAGTGTATATATGTATATTATAGATGGTTTCGTATGTGCGTATACTGCTAAATGTATATGTAATCTAGCATCAAAAATTTTTTAACGGATATATCTTTTAACTTATTAATTTATTAATATTTTACAACTAATTTATTTACCCTGGGTATTCAGGCCTTTTCTTTCTTTATAAGCTATTTTTGATTTAAGTTTTCTTCGATTTTTATAATATGATTTTAAACCGCAATTTGTTATTGCATGCAACTGGTTATTGAAAAGACTGTTAGTTGAAAGGACCAATGAAACAAAATCATTTTTAAAATTTCAAATCATTCAAATCAACCTAATCGTATATTTATACATATAACCTTACTTTTGCTCCTGTCTAAACAAAACTGTCCGACGAACGGGAACGTGAAACTCTGAGTAACAGTTTTTGTGATATTTTTGTTGCTTTTTAATAAAGCAAAATACTGTACCTATGGTATTCGAGTACCATTTTTCCTGCCTTGTTTCGCATTTATGTGCTTACTCTGGTATATATATATAATGTATTATTCTTTTCTACTCTAGGCGCACAAGGCCCGAAATTTTGAGGGAGGGGCCAGTCGATTAAATCGACCCAGTACGCAACTGTTACCTAATTTATCGAACCCGAAAGGATGAAAGGCAAAGTCGACCTCGGCGGGTATATGTATATTTTATTGTGTCTGGGGAGAGTCATTCTCTTTTAGTGCCTTATTAATTTAACACACTCACCGGTCTGATTTCCACTCATTTACTTATTTATTTTTACTAAATTTTTTGTTGCGTCTTGAAACCTTTTCAGTTGTCCTTGTTTGTGTGTGTGCATGCGTGTGCGTCAGTATACGTGCGCATACACATTTGTATGTATGTATGTGTGTGTGTATATATATATATATATATATATATGTATGTATGTATGTATGTATGCAAGTGTGCACGTTTGCATGTATGCATTATTTTTCATGTATGTGTGTTTATGTGTACATACATACATGTTATGCGCATGTACACTGACACACACGCAATGGCACAAAAAAAAAGAACGCAGTTCCGATAACGGACAGAGTCAACGACTATTGAAATGGTTGCAAGACGCAACAAAGATTTTTGTAAAAATAAGTAAATAAGTGGAAATTAGACCGGTGAGTGTGTTAAATTAATAAGACACGAAAAGGAAATGAATCTCCCCAGACACAATAAAATATGCTTCAACACACGAATTCACATAAAGAATTTTGCAAACCAAGTACAAAAACGAAATATAAATGTCTGTCTCAAAGAAAAATTTAGCGAAGCAACAAAACGTATACGAGCAAGACAAGTGAGAATTACATAAATACATACGATGTTATCCGCAGACCGGTTTCGAAATTAATATTTCCTTACCAAAAATATCTGTTTCTCATTAGTACGGACCGCCAAAGAATTATAATTCCCAGAATCGTATGTATATATATATATATATATATATATATATAT
>NC_068988.1:49854021-49867468 GCF_001194135.2 Octopus bimaculoides
ATATGTATATATATATATATATATATATATATATATATATGCTGTGTGGTGGATGTCTTTGTGCCTATGGTAGCCCCCAGCCACCGCTTGACAACCGGTGTTGGTGTGGTTACCTTACCGTAACCTAGCGGGTCGATAGAATATGTACTAGGCTTTTAAAAAAAGTTACTGAATACTAGGGTAGATTCGTTCGACTAAAACTCTTCAAGACACTGTCCCAGCAAGGCCGCGGTCTAATGACTAAAATAAATAAAAGGTAATAAGATTAAAAGTTTACTCAGAGTCAGTCTGACAGTAAACTACTGTTATAACAACAACAACAACAAAAATGGTAGTAACCACAACAACAACAACAAAAATTAAATGAAGAATGATTAAAAACAATGTAAACAACTGCCTCTTAAACGTATTATCATGTACCATCAAGAATTTCAACCATCAGGTGATTTAGCAACATTTTATTTCTATTTCCAACGTCAACGAGTGACGTGTGTATCGAGAATGTATTGCTGACAGTAGGGTGTCTAAATTGGAGTCTTGTAATGCATGTGTCACAGAATTACGTATAGTAATGCCAATACGATTTGTTTCAAGGTGACTGGTTGGGCAGGTGAGATGGCGTTGGAAATCTGTGAGTGTGGAGTTAATTAAATACATTAAAACCACTGAACTAAGCAATTAGACTTCATTATCCATGTATTAATTAGTGGTAACGTTTCGGAAATTTTTCATTATATTGGAAACTGGTGTTAATGCTTAAAGTTACAGCGGTATGTATTTATTGCCAGTCACGTCATCAGAATCTGGGTGTGTTGCTACGGAGATAGTTTGTATGGTGCGGTAAGTTGGAATTTAAAGTTTTCATATGGAGACAGCACCCACGCAGTCGCTTGATTTCGCTAGAAATAGGAGACAAACCTCTCTCAAGTTACAACCTGTTATTTAAAGTAAGGTCGGTCACACAGGATTTTCTTGGCTGTAGCAACAATATTAACAAACAACTACTTCTACCACGTCTACTGCTAAAAAACAACTACTGCTACTACTACTACTACTACTACTACTACTACTACTAATTGTACTACTACTACTACTAAGTGTACTACTACCACTACTAATTCTACTACTACTACTACTACTACTAATGTAATCTGTCCTTGTAATGTCCTCCCCGTCTGATGATCCTGTGACAAGAAAAATTTACCACTACTACCACTATTACTTTTTTCTTCTTCCTTTTCCATTACTACAACTACTACTACTACTTCTACGACTACTATCTTTTTTATGGCGTAATGATCATCAAGACTTATCAAAAAATGTAATGTAATCTAAATGTGCATGTATTTCTCAGAGTGTGATTATGATAATATTCATCGTCTTCATAATCTTTATTATTTTAATGACTGTTTTTTTTTTTTATGTTAGCATGGGTTGGATGAGTTTGCTATATTACTTAATCTTTATTACTTAATCTATATTACTTAATCTTTCACACGATTTGTGCAGACCAGCATCATGATACATGAATCAAACACTTTTTCTCCACGTTTTTTTTTTCCGAAAGTTATTAAAGGAGATGTTATAGGAGAAGGTTAGAAAAATTTAGGAGTGAGATAATCATAGGGAACGTCATCGAAGGTTCGGGGATAGGAAGAGTTCATAATAGTTTTCAGGTAGAAGAGCGAAAACAGCGTGCTTATAGATGAGATGAAAATATAGGTATAAAAAAATACTGCTGGTGGTGAAAATAATCCATTAGAATCGATTTGTGGACCGAAAGATATAGAAGTGCAGAATACTCCACTGCAAAACCAATGCATTTTTTTCCTCTAGAATGTAACTGACTTTTTTTTTCACTATAGTTAAAAGGACTGGAATTTTTGGGGGAAAGGGCTCGTCTAATTACATCGACCCCAGGGCTTGACTGGAACCTATTTTTATCGATCTTGAAAAGATAAAAGGCAAGATCGAGCTCCATGAAATTTGAACTTTGAACGTAAGGCCGGAAAAAAGGTCGCTAAGTTTTTTGTCCAGCGCGGTAACATTTCTTATTTCTTTATTGTCCACCGAAAAATCAACCCACGTTTATAAGCATGAAAACAGAAACAGCAGATAGTTAATTGTATAGGATATACACAGAACCTATTTTCCTGGCGTCCATGCATCATTTAAGACAACATCCCAATTTCTTTTTAACCACCAGAGAAACTTCAGATTTAGGAAAAGAAAGCTTGATATAAGTCAGGACGTATGAAACTGGTAGACGAAATTTTTTAAAAGAAACATGGACGTTTAGAACAAACTTACGAAAGTGCTTTTGACAGGCAAAGGGCCATTTTTTCAAGCATTGTCTCACATGGCAGCTTTTTTAAACTTTCAAATATCTTGCTATCTTTCTTTGGTTCTTTGTCTTTAAAATTCTAGTCGTTGATGACATACGTCTCCACCACAAATCATGTCTCTTAATTTTGTATGTATTTTAACCATAGTTTTCAACAGTTTTACAAAGCTAATTTCATCAACCACCGTAATAATTTATTTTTGTTATTCAACATCACTATTATCTATCTTAAATGCAGCTGCTATATGTGCAACTTGACGTTCTTATCAATAATCATTAAACAGACTACAGAATTGGAGTTTTGTTGAATGTAACATTGATCAATACATATTGTATGTATTTGCACATGCTTGTACTAGGGAGTGCACGCATATATATATATATATATATATATATATATATATATATATATACATACATACACATATATGTGTAATGTGAATATAAGCGCTTCTTTCTCCCTCTCTTCCTACATATACATACACACGCGCGTGCATATATATATACAAACATATATATATTATATATATGCATGTATTTATATATATACATATATATATGTAAACAAATATAGGTATATATATAAATATATATATATATATATATATATATATATATATATATATATATATATATATATATATATATATATATATGAACATTACACATATATATATATATATATATATATATATATATATATGTATACGTGTGTGTATGCTTGCATGAAAGTATGTGTGTATGTATTTTACATGTAAGTGTATGTACAATTAAATTCCAATTTTTCCTTTTTATTTATGAAAACTAATGCATAAACATTATTCCTACACACACACATCCATCAATCCATATACTGACTCACATACACATATACATATAAGCACACACACACATATATATATATATACACACACACACACACAAATATGCACGCATGCACACATAGATACGTGTAAGCCTTTCCACACACAGACTTACGTATGTGCATTTAAAGGGAGAGATAAGTAGATATAAATAGAGAAAAGTGGAATGATTATTAAGAAAGCAAAGAAATGGCTAAATACATACATATATGGAAATAGACAGTCGCACATAATTGAGCCACACATGTATACGGTGCAAACATGTGCGTGTATGTGAGTGTTTATATATGTAAATACATGCATATATATGTATTTTCATTACTGTATATCCTTATATATGTATGTAAACGTATGTATTCTTATGACTGTGTGTGGAGGGGTGTGTATATGTCTATATTGAGAGGAGGGTAATGGAAAGAGAGTAAAATGGTTGTGATTATGAAGAATGTTCATTCTCTTGAGAAGAAGCTACTCTTCCATATTAAGGTGTCAGTGACAACAACCTGAAGATACTTAAAGAATTATTCCTGTGCCAAAATTGACAGTCAGCCAAATTCTTAATTGGCAACATCTTGAAATATTTTTTTAAAGTTATATCTAATTTTATTCGAATTTTATTTTATTCTATACTTTAAAAAAAATATACTTTTTTGTAATGGTACATATGTAGTTTTTGTTTAATTTTTTTTAGGTTTTTTTCTTTTAATTTTTCCATGGAATAAATTTGTGTTGTTTGTAAATTTGTCTATTTCCAATGCAGTGCAATTTAATTCAATTCAATTCGTGGTTAATTTTCAAAAATATATAAATATACAATAGAAAATTCTTCTAGAATAGTTGCTGCAAAATCTAAATTGCAATACTATTGCAGGCATGGAGAAAAGACCTACTCTAATTACACTACGCTCACTAACATTTTATAAATAACAGGCCTGTTCAGGTCTCTTCAGGTCTCTACCTCCACCCATGGGACCACTAATGAATTATTCATATACTCATAAGCTATGATAAAATATTAAATTTAATTTATCTCTTCCTATCCCTTTTATGAGTAACCTTTGAAAATGAATTCCATTTTGAAGTCCATACCTTTAAACCATAATCAATACTTAGGTCTTTCTGTATTTAAGAAAACTTTCAACAGTGTGTGAGTATTGATAAATGAGCTAGATTTTTCCAAATCACAAAAGATCCAACGAGCCAGGTTCCATAGTTTTAAATAGATTAGTTAAATAGATTAGAAACAAATTTCCTCCCTATATAGGATACTGATTTATCACGGGTAGATTTTCTGCAAGGAAATTTGAAGCCAGCATCTTGCATCGGTATACTAATCATCAGTTATATCTGGATGAGTGTGTGCGTGTGTATGGGTCTGCGAGTTTAATGTATTTAACACAAATCAGACAAAATTCTCAGCATATTCACGAGACTGTGTCGATAGAAACAGGATGGTTCTCAATAAAAATGACTTTATAGACCCTATCAATCGGTGCTAATAAGTTAGACATGGCCTTGGCCAATCTTTGGCTGAAATACATCTAAGTTATCTATGATCAACTACACTACCAGTAGTTACAGTAGAAAGATATCACCATTAGCAGCTACTTAAGGCTACATCGTCGTCGTTTCTATAATTTAAATCCCTTGGCCTCGAACATAACGCTGATGCTGGTGACAGTATACAAACCACAAACCGCTCAATTGCTTGAATAGCATCATATCCACATATGAAGTTAATTTTCTCAAGTCTTCTAAAAGAAATATGTCTTACTCAAAGTTAAGGATACTTAACATCTTTTGTGTATCATGTATACTTTTGAGAGTTTGTCGAAAGAGAACTGATTCTATAATTTTAAAAAATATCGTGTAAAAATATCGTGTAAAAATGTACCTTCATTAGTTTAGAAACCATTTAATCCTTTGCTACCAACATTTATTGAAAGAAAATGTAACTTCTGTTGCATTTACGAAAATAAAGTTGTAATTGTTTTCTCATCCAAGTTCACAGACGCACTAAAATCAATACTCATTCTAAATTCTCCCCAATAATCATGTTTGAGTCATTTTGAGATTTTCAGCTTTGGGTGGAATTAGACTGAGATTTCGGGCTAAAACAGTATTATATAATATCATGTTATAAAGCTCACTTAGCCAAAATGTAGTTTTGGGTTTAGTTTCATTGCGTGACTTCTTGGACGAAGTGTTTTCTAGCTTAGCCTTAGACTAATGACTCTCAACTAGGGTCTATATGGCCCTTGGGGGTCCACATAAGATTTTATTGTTAAAATTTATCTGCAATAAATTGGTTATACTGATACAATACAATACACCAAATATTTTAACAGTTCTTTTATACAATTCGAAATAATATTGGATTTGAAAAATATTAAAGGATTTTTTTTAAACATAGAATAGCTAGTGGGGGACATCAAAGGGATCCATAGGAATCAAAGGGGTCAATAGGTAAAAAAAAAAAAGAAATGGTAGAGAAGCACTGTCTTAGGCGAACCAATGTCTTGTAAGGGGAGCTAGCCTTTCATGTATTTGAATATGTATATAATTGTATGCTTTTTTGTGTGTATGGGTGCATTAGAAAAAGTCAGTTCCTTCATGTCTTCATGAATACCATCTGAGCAAATAATAATAATAATAATAATAATAATAATAATATAATGATAATAACAATAATGGTGTCATTAATTACATTCACCTGTAAACAAATGGTTTGTAGTTCAGCAGATGAGTGAGGAAAAGTGGAAGGATAGCCGCTTTACTAGAAAACTAAGTTGAGTTGGGTTGGTGACAGAAAGAGCATCCGGCCATACATTATTTGATTTACCAAGTGCCGTCTAACCCCTACCAGCAAGGAAAACCAGACATGAAAATGATGATGATGATAATGATCATTATCATCATCATCACCGTCGTTGTTGTCATCATCATCTTGACGTCGACGATGATGACGCCATCGCTTACGTCAATGTAGGCGATAATATAGTAGTAGTAGGAGGAGGAGGAGGAAGAGGAGGGCCAGCATCAGGAGGAAGAGTTCAGGCTGTGTAAGTAATTGTTAGTTCTTATTCAGAAATATTAAATTTCTTAAGAATTTTCTGCATGAACAGTTTATCACAAATGAGGAAATCGTTACCACTGATAGCAAGCAAGGAGTAACAACTCTTTCTCTCTCTTTCATTCTCTCTCTCCCTCTCTTTCTTTCTTTCTCTCTCTCTCTCTCTCTCTCTCTCTCTCTCTCTCTCTCTCTCTCTCTCTCTCTCTCTCTCTCTCTCTCTCTCTCTCTCTCAGAGTGCATGAAGCATAAGTATGAAGGATAACGCTTCATGGTTCATGAAGATATGTGGATGTCAGATTGAAATGGGCTGGATTTCCTCTGTTTCACGGACATTATCAACGAGACTTTTACAAATTTATTTTCTAGCGTTGTCGGACTGGTAATTTTTCCGGTTTACTTCATAATCATACTTTTTTTTTCTTCAAGTACCAATGCAGATGTAAGCACACTTTATCATGATGCTATTATAGTCTTTCTGTGCAAGCATTTTACAATTACTTACAATATGAGTCATAATTTCCATTTTCGGACTACATAACATTAAATATCTTATGTAGCTTCTTATATTCTTTTCACAGTGTCTGTGTTAAGAACTTCCTTTTGAGCTGCAAATGTTGCATTTCCAGTTTCATGCTTCGGGTCTTCCTTTCTTAACCAATCCCATAACTTCAGTTTTGTTGGGTTTCTATATCCTTTGAAATCTATCATGTAGGGGCATAATTTCATATATACTCTTACCCATCATTTTCCTTCTTCCTGATATTTTCATTACACTACTCCTTAAGTAGATTACTGTTTTTTGTTTGTTTTTATAGTATACTGCAAGAGCAATTCACTACTCATTAACAAATACCTACTGAAGTCTATGTATTCAATGGAAACACATTCTTCCGCCCAGGAAAAATTTCGACCTCTAATCCTCTGAAGTATGTAGAAATAGACCAAGCCTACTTGTGGATGTAACATTTTACTCTCTACCAAACTTTTGAGTATTTCTGTCAAAATTTTCAACCACTGCCTTAGTCCAATAAGGGCAGTATTGTAGCAGCGTATCATTGCTACAGCCTGGCCATTGATGGTTGGAATCAAGCTTCAGTAATGCAGTTTCATTGCATTTGTAATATCTTCATTTCCTCTTATTATGTCTTTTCTATCACACTTGTATTTATTGATAGCTTATTCAAGATTTGTATCACTCTCTCCAGATGGTAACTAAAAACCATTGCATGGTTCTTTTATATTGTTCCTTAAGATAATTTCAGTGCACTTCGAAATGCTAAATTCCATTCTTGTATGCTATCAACAATAGAATACAATCTTGCATATTAGTTTAATTTTCTGATTTTGTAAACAACTATAAATAGAAAGTGATTAATCTTTGGGAGCTTCCTTCCCAAATTTGTATCCAAACAGTTTCATATAATTTTATTGAGAGTTATCAGTGATAAAACAAAAGCAGGGAACAAAAGGACAAAAGGAATCTCCATGGAAAATGCAACATTGAATATGGACAAATCCTAGATACAGCTTTGTGTTCCAAATATGGAATCTCAGATATCATGATGTTGGTAACATTTTCAGCAATTCCAAATATTGTCATATTCTTCAATTCAAGCATTTATTCTACTCAAGTCCTTCTTCATATAACCCATTGATTTCGCCATCTAACCTTTTTTTGCAAAAGTTCAGCCGATTTTGTCTTCTTTTCCTCGCCAATACTTCATTCCCAGCCTTTTCTATTACAACGTGCAAGTTATACATAACTACACATTTCAATTTTGGGTTATCTGATATAAAAGATAATGCATTAGTACAATACGGACTTTAGTACTTTAGTAGTTCAGTACAATGCGGACCTTAGTGTTTGCACTGGTTCTCTCAACTTACTTATGAGTGTTTCCAGTAACATGTTATCTATTACAAGCTTTGACATAGTCAGGTTGCTGATATCTAAAATGACATTCCCATTAGACTAGCTTGGTAAGGAAAACCTTAGGCGTTCAGTAGGACAGAAACAAGACCTGTCAAACGGAGGGATGAAGCCAAAATAGGGTCATGACTATCTAGTTATACTCTTCAGACTAAAAATATCAAGGGGTGCCTGATGCAGGATAACTCACTCTATGAGTGGATTGCAACTTGTAAACTTTGACCGGTAATCTATCTAGGAACGTAATCCTGAAAAACAAAACTCTGATGCATTAGCATTTGGTGTTTTCTGATTATAAAGTGATTGTGAAAAAAGTTTTTTGTGCCTTTTCAATCTCCAAATGTCAACTACGGGGATTAATGGTGTTAGTTGCAAGCATACTGTGGAAAAATTTCCTCTAAATTCATGGAAAAACCCTCCTAATTCTAAATTATATCATTAAATGTCTGACACAAATGCTGCAATTGAGAGTTGACAAACCGAACAGTCTAGAAATTATAAACGGGCATTATTTATGGTAATGAAATATCAAAGCCACCTAAACCAAAATAGTAGTAGTAGTAGTAGTAGTAGTAGTAGTAGTAGTAGTAGTAGTAGTAGTAGTAGTAGCAGCAGCAGCAACATCAGCAGCAGCAGTTTTCAATTTTGTTTCCATTTCTTGCCCAATCTTCCAGACACCCAGGGCAAAGAAACTCACACTGATAGGCCACTGAAACAACCACCTCAGATTATTCATTTGGTCCACAGTCGTAAGGTCATGAGTTTGAGTCCCGGCAGCACATTGTATCCTTCAGCAAGATACTTTATTTTACGTTGCTCCAGTCCGCTCAGCTGAGAAAAAAAAGTTGTACCTGTAATTCAAAAGGGCCAGCCTTGTCCCATTCAGTGTTATGCTGAATCTCCTTGAGAATTATGTTAAGAGTACACGTGCCTGTGGAGTGCGCGTTAACTTCACGAGCAGGCTGTTCCGTTGATCGAGTCAACTGAAACGCTCATCATTGTAACCGACGGAGTGCCAGGCGGAGAATAAACCACATTGATATCACTTCTGGAAGTTTTCCATCCTTTTCATTGTTTCTTTAATTTAGATGTGTTGACTATTTTGAAGAGAAACTCCCCAGATGTTTCTGACTGGAATTGTTCAAGTAACAACCCCCCAACAGGGCGTCGGATGCTTTAAGCTTTTAAAAAACAATGAAATCTAGATTTTCTCCAGTAAAATCTGGATACATTCAAATAAATTCATAATGATATTCGATGGAGAAACGCAAGAGAGAGAGAGAGATAGTGAAAAGGATTGTGGCTGAGAGGGGTTTAGAGAGGAAATAAATCCGTTAGCATTCGGAAAATTGTTGCACATAACATTGATAGCGATATCGTTGTCATGGTGACAAATACACGTAGAAACATCAAGAGCTGCGAAAAACAAACAAAAATGGAATCAAGAGAATAAAAAGTAGTGCCACCATTTTCAATAACTACCACAACAACCCGGATGACAAGAAAAAAACAATTAGAACAACAAGAGCAGCGGTAAACAATTGTGAGGATTTACTCTCAAACATGCCAATCCCGAGGGATGTAAGCTACATCAACAATAAGAACAACTAAAATATTCTTTTCTGATTTTAGCACAAGGCCTGAAAGTTTGGGGAAGGGGGCTAGTCGATTAGATCGACCCCAGTACACAAATGGTACTTAATTTATCGACCCTGAAAGAATGAAAGGCAAAGTAGACCTCGCAGGAATTTGAACTCAAAACGTAAAGACAGACGAAATATCGCTAAGCATTTCGCCTGGCTAACGTTTCTTATTTCTTTACTGCCCACAAGGGGCTACACACAGAGGGGACAAACACGGACAGACAAACAGATAAGGTCGATTATACCGACGGCAGTGCGTAACTGGCACTTATTTAATCGACCCCGAACGGATGAAAAGCAAAGTCGACCTCAGGGGAATTTGAACTCAGAACGTAGCAGCAGACGGAATACTGCTAAGCATTTCGCCCGGCGTGCTAACGTTTCTGCCAGCTCACCGCCTTAGAAGAACTAAAATATTTATTTCTTTATTACCCACAAGGGGCTAAACATAGAGGGAACAAACAAGGACAGACAAAGGGATTAAGTCAATTACATCGACTCCAGTGCGTAACTGGTGCTTATTTCATCGACCCCGAAAGGATGAAAGGCAAAGTCGACCTCGGGAGAATTTGAGCTCAGAACGTAGCGGCATTTCGCCCGGCGTGCTAACGATTCTGCCAGCTCACACTTATTCCATTACAACCTACCCCATCACTACTAGATTCTGTGTGGTTTCAAGAATCATCATTACCATCAACATCAACCACAGCAACAATAATACAATCATTTCCACCAAGACAGCTAAAGTAAACTTCTTTGCAGGAGAGTCAAGATGTCATGAGTAATTTTCCCATGGAAAACAAGCACAGAAACCTTAGCGAAGCAGAAAACCTCACCACTTACTGAGAGTGCAGCAGAGCTGAACTGGAAATTTTTAAACAACTAATGGAAAGAAATATTAGAAGGACTTTTATATACTGATGTTTGTCGCTTAAAAACAAATGGATTTTAAATGATACATACACCTAGATGAAACGTACCTCAGAAAAGATTGACATATGTATCATAACTCGAGCAAGACAATATGACTCTATACGAGTTTCCTCTCAGAAGTATTTGTTCGGAAACACTGTTTAGTCCCGAGTAAAAGGGAGAGTGTATTGCTCCTTCCTACATGGCAAGCCTGACATGTGGCAAAATTTAAAATGTCATGTGAGTTAGACATCATTTGAGAGGGGGCATGCTCAATATTTAGAAATATTTCGATATTAAGAAACATCGAATGAAAATTAGTCTGAGATATTGTTGCTGATCTTGATCCGGGTAAAATCAGAAGTACCGGACAAGATTCCTAGCCTTATTGAACTACTGAATAAGTCACAACTACAAATCATAGTGGAATGCAGAAGGTTTAGACGTTACACTGAGGTACAATCATTTAAATGCTTTCTGCTCTCAAGAAAGGAAGGCAGATAGAAAGTGCTCCGATGCCATATAGCGTATCTAGGGCAGGAAAATCTGGTGGGGCCCATCCCTCTCCAGACTAAACTCTTTTCTACAGCTGAGTGAATTAGAACAACGTGAAATGAAGTGTTTTGCTGAAGAAAACAACGATCGCCCGGTCCAGGTATTGAAACCACAATCTTACGATCGTGAGTCCAACACCCTAACCACTAAGCCACGCGCAACAACTGCACCAATAAATGCAGCATCTATTACTAACAACAGCAATAAAAGCATTACTACCAATGATTACAACAACAGTGATAGCAGCAGTAACAACAACTGCAGAAACAGTGGTGGAGGACTAGTCCTGACAAGAACAGTAAAGGTGGTAGAGCTTGGCAGCAGAAACCGTGAAAAGCAATTCCAATATTACCACTCCTACAAGCAGTGGTTATTTGTTCATAGCTGACTTGGGGCTTAACAACAGCTTGAATATTTTGGAAATAAAAGAAGCTACGATGCACAATATTCTATTAACGATATTTTTTATCGAGAGGGAAGGCATTACTCATGACACTTTACTTGGCCTTCAAAGATAGTAGGGGAAAAGAGAAAGATATGCTGAAGCTAGAAATCTGGCCTAATTGCTTTCAATGGATAGGATTCTGCTAAAGGCACCTAAAGTACCAAGTGGTGGTACCCAGTGGACCACGAATTATGTTTAATATCCCACCCCAATAGCCCATTGTAGGATCTAAACTCAAAGCGCAGAGCGGTAACAAATATCAAATATCAAAACGCATCTTGTCTGATCTTTTTTAAAGTTCTGGATTAACACATTTTTATCGACTCCAAAAAGATTAAAATGCAAAGTTGATCTCAGTGGGATTTGAACTTAGTGCACCGAGTGTTAGAACAAATACCGAGAAGTAGTGTATCAGATGATTCGTTTGACCCTGTCAGTTTTCGGTCTGGTTAAAAATAAATAAAAACGTGGTATTCTCATGTGTATTTTGAAATGTTATCATTTTAACAGGTTGTTTGGACCCAAAGCAAGCTATTGTTTAACTGCAAGGCAAAATGTGTTTTATAACAAATGTTGTTGTTGGCACTCCGTCACTTACGACGTCGAGGGTTCCAGTTGATCCAATCAACGGAACAGCCTGCTCGTGAAATTAACGTGCAAGTGGCTGAGCACTCCACAGACACGTGTACCTTTAACGTAGTTCTCAGTGATAATCAGCGTGACACAGTGTGGCAAGGCTGGCCCTTTGAATTACAGGCACAACAGAAACAGGAAGTAAGAGTGAGAGAAAGTTGTGGTGAAAGAGTACAGCAGGGTTCACCACCATCCCCTGCCGGAGCCTCATGGAGTTTTTAGGTGTTTTCACTCAATAAACACTCACAACGCCTGGTCTGGGAATCGAAACCGCGATCCTATGACTACGAGTCCGCTGCCCTAACCACTGGGCCATTGCGCCTCCACTATAACAAATGAAATGGAGAAGAAATACAAGTCATACAAAATAATGGTTTTAAATTATGGCACTGGGCCATCAGCTTTTGAGGGATGAGAGAAGTCGATTACATCAACCCCAGTACTTATTTTCTCGACCTTAACAGGATAAAGTACAAAGTCGACCTTGGTAGAACTCAGAACGTAAAGGCAGGCAAAATGCTGCTAAATAGTACGTCCGGATTACTAACGGTTCAGTCAGTTCGCCGCTGTAAGGTCATACAAGATAAAAAAGCAGCTATAAGAAAACAATAGAAACAAAAGCAGTCAGAGAGCGCAAACCTCCGCCAAGCCAACACTGACGTCCTCTCAACGATTAGCCAGAGATGGTTTTTAAAATGAGAATATCTGAAATAAACAAATGAGAATACTAAAAATGAACCCGACTGCTCTCAAAAACTTTATGTAAAAAAAAAAGAAATGGAAAAATAATCCAGAATCCCTGTCCGGTACCGCATCGATCCCAAAATCTAATTAGTTCGTGCCGGTCACGAGCCCAAGCATCTCTGAAAGTTTCATACGAAACCATCTAGCGGTTTTTGAGATATCTGGCTATCGTTGCAGAATGCACCCTTGCTTATATCGCTTGTGGGGAGATAAATCCCTGCCACATCCAGCGCCGAGACCAGCAGATCATGTGATTTCGACCTTCCTTGGTGTCGTCAATGATGGACGCCCGGCCACAAGAGACG
>NC_068988.1:49867759-49869142 GCF_001194135.2 Octopus bimaculoides
TATATATATATATATATATATATATATATATATATATTAGCAACATTTATGCCCACTTAAACGTGTGTGTGTGTACATGCATACATACAGGCAGAAGTGTAGATAGATAGATATATAGATATAAACTCATATATCTACATACGTAACAACTTCGCAAATTATCGACTCCTTTCGGTAATAAAATTATGATCCATTTCCCTCCCAAAGCAACAACAATAGATGACATCCCATAACACAAACAACCAAGATTTCCCTTCTTTATTATGCTTTATATTACCAAAAACAAACAAAAAAAATCTTTAAAGTCCTTCGTAATTTTGAATCATCAGTTTTCTACGCTATTTTTTGAAGATGTAAATATTTTTACTTAAATTTATTATTTCGCTTTCATAATACTGTTATATATGTATATATAACCTATATTAACCTTATCTACATTACTTCAAACATAAATATATACCTGCTTGCATGTATGTATGTATGTATGTATGTATGTGTATGCCTGAGTGTGTGTGTGTGTATGTGTGTGTTTGTATTTATATATGTAAGTATGTTTGTTTATGTCAGTTTGCTTGTAACTGTTTACCTCTGCCTTTCTGTTTTTATTTATAATTCTAGGAAGCTAACCATGCAACCCTCTCTCTCTATGTCAATTTCTCTCTCACACACTCACACTCACTCTCTCTCTCTCTCTCTTTCTTTTTCTCCCTTTCTCTCTCCCTGTCTCACTCTATCTCCATCTATCCATCAGTCTATGTATCCCTTTTTATCTTTTTATTTAGCTGCATATTTGTCTTTCAATCTATCAACTTATCTCTTCCATTTTTCTCAATTTCTATAAATCTGAGCAAACATGCATTTGTGAAAAATCATCACCACCATCATCGCCACCACTACCACCACCACCACCACTACCATCATCACCGCCATCATCATCATTATCATCGTCTGCAACCATATAATTATTACTCGTATTATTATTATTGTTCAGTAGTTTTATTTTTATAACGTGCTTTCACTTCACTACCGAGCGCAGCTCTGTGCGCCTTGGGTATGTGCTGTGGTTTGCTGTGGTGCTCTTATGTTTACTGTATTGAAAGTGTTTTGCGTAGAATGTGTGCAGTACCCAGTAGTGCAATTTTCTGTATGTTATATATATTTGTAAGTCCTGGTGTTTTTGTTATGTATTTGTCTGAATATTTTTTTATTATACCTACTATGATAGGAATTGTTTCTGTTTTTAGATTCCACATTCGAGTTATCTCTATTTCCAGGTCTTTGTATTTTGAAAGTTTTTCCATTTCTTTTAGAGAAACGGTGTCATCTGCTGGTATTGATGCATCAATTAGAAAGCATTTTTTTTCTTCATGATCTTTGACAACT
>NC_068988.1:49869303-49879397 GCF_001194135.2 Octopus bimaculoides
GGTGGGGAGGCTTTGGTCTTGTGCAGCAATTAAAAATCCTTCAGTCTCTGCTTTGAGTCCTGAGCTTCTCAGCCATTGCTGGGATTTTTCCCTGTCTATTTCTTTCGCATTTAGTTTAGCCCAGTATTTACCATGTAGGGGCTTTTCTTGCCATCGTTTTATCATGGTTCGTTGCTGTTCTAGTTTTAGTTTGGATTTCATTTGTTTTATAGCTTTTGTTGTTTCTTCTTCTTCTTCTTCTTCTTCTTCGTATTTGTTAGGTATTATTATTATTATTATTATTATTATTATTATTATTATTATTATTATTGTTATTATTATTATTATTATTATTATATACCACTAGCTTCTTCTTATTCTTCATTCAGTTCTTATCGTCTAATTATGATCATTTTACCTATCTATAATTAAGGTCAGTTGAACCTGCTAATTAAATCTTAGTCAGGTGATTCGACTGACATTCCCATCATGGTGCTTCTAAATAACTTTGCTTTCTTTCATAATAAAACTCATTCTCTTAGCTTCCCACTTTTACACAAACTTCCATTTCACTTCTAGCATTCTTTTTATATTTACTTCTTCCTGTATTCCTGTTCCATTTTTCTTAACTTGTTCGTTTGTGTGTTTCGTTCTCTATTTTTCTCTTCCTGCTAGAATTTTATTTTGTTTACATCCCATTTGACTATTTTGGAAGACGTGTAGTTGTTTTATTGATGTTAATGTTCGTATGTCACTCGTTGTTGTTGTGTGTGTTGTCGGCTTTCCTTTGCAACTGATTTTCTAAATTTAGTTCTAGTTCCCATCGTCGTCGTCATCTTCACCATCTTTATCACTAACATTGTTATCGTCATCGCCACCACCGTCATCACCATTAGCATCAACATTATCATCACCATCACTTAGTTCCATCATCATCATCATCATCAACAACATCATTAGCAGCAGCAACAGCAGCATCTGTTGTAGTATTGTAGCCAACATCCTTATCACCACACCCGGCAACATCGTAATCATCGTCAACAACTTTTCAGTCCCTTCTCTTACGTAAACTAATTTTCGCATTCTATGAAACTGACCATTGTGTATCGCATTGTGATTCACTCTTTTCGCGTATATTTATAGGAGGGTTACTAGCAACTGAGCAGAACCAAATGTAATACAATACCTATCAAAAGACGGATGAACCCGCCTTTAACTGGCACTCCGACGGTTACGACGACGAGGGTTCCAGTTGATCTGATGAACGGAACAGCCTACTCGTGAAATTAATGTACAGGTGGTTGAGTACTCCACAGAAACGTGTACCCTTGACGTAGTTCACAGAGAGATTCAGCATGACACAGATTGTGACAAGGCTGGACTTTTTGAAATACAGGTACAATTCGTTCTTGACAGCTGACTGGACAGGAGCAAACGTGAAAAAAAGTGTCTTGCCGAAGGACACAACGCAGCGTCGGGAATTGAACTTATGATCTTGCGATCGTTAGCCGAATGCCCTAACAACTAAGTCACGCACCTTCACAGGATGAACTCACCAAGTAAGACTAAACGGGGCTATGTAACGAGTGCCCATGGACCTAGAAATATACGTTGAGGTGAATGAGCGAGCGGCAAGGACAGCTGATAGTAAAGGGACCCTACTTCATGTTAAAGTATTTTACAAGAAGGGCTCATTGATGCAAAATCTGCGGTGTGTTCAGCTTTTGATCATCTCGAGCCATGCTGAGCCACCGAGTGGAAAGCTGTTCTATCTAAAAAGTATGCGCGGGTTCTGTGTACGCGTTTGTCAGTTTCATTAATTTACACACTAGAACATTTTGGAATACATACTATGGAGCGCTCACGAGAAATGAGATCTCTCACAAGGGTGGCGATGAAGAGCAATAGAAGTGTTGACTTGGCTGGCTGGAAGTATGTGATTTCAATCTAGTACATCGAAAACTTTCGATACTGGTCATTTGTTTTTTTCCCTAACTATAGTGATCAAGAGATTCACCAGCAGCTTGACTGACTCAATAGTGCAAGATAAGCATCTATGTCCAGGAGGTGGTCGCACGCGGATACAAGTTGACGTCTACTATTTAGGCATGGATGAATATTTGTTTGTATATGTGTTTATATTTCATGTAGATAGATAATACAATTCTTTGTTTAAGAAATGAGGAATTATATACATTAATAATAATAATAATAATAATAATAATAATAATAATAATAATAATAATAATAACATCGAAAAAATACCTTAGGAATGAGAACCAGGTTCGAAGGTTCCCCAAGACGCCTGATGAAGGCCGGAGAGTATATCAGCCGAAACGTTGTGTTAACAACAAACAAGATGAGGACAAATATACGTTAAATGTAAATAATGTATAGATAGATAATGTATGTATATATGTGTGTGCATAACTGTATACACATATATGTATACATATGGAAATATACGAGTACATGTGAAAAGATATATATATATATATATATATATATATATATATATATATATATATATGTATATATATATATATATGTCATATGTCATATAAATGTGTGTATGTACAACGGTTTCATGTATGTATGTATGCATGTCACTATTTATATGTGTGTACATACATAATTAACATCGTATTTTCAACGAGTTAGAGAAGAGTCATAAAAAGGAAAAAAATCGCAAAGATACACAAGCACGTGCACTCACACCGATATTCAACACATACATTTTAATACATGCATACATACATACATACATACATGCATACCTATATATGTGTGTTATATGTACACATATATACGTATATGTGTGTAGATATATATATAAGCATATGAGTGTGTGTGAACGTATATATATATATATATATATATATATATATATGGTGACACACATTATCCCCTCTTAAGAGAGGCTTTAAATTCTAAATCCCCGATATCTAGACTGAAAGTACTTTAGAGAAAGAATCATTAACCACAACAAATATTGTTCCCAGTTTCTGCCTCGGGTCTTTTCCTCTAATTATCTCATCAAAACTCTCCCTCATTTTGCCAAAGGCTCAGCATTGAACAAGTGGTTGGCATTCACTTAAGCCATTTTAGAGAGTTTGCTCAATTATGAGCGAAGCTAGTTGTATAGCACTGTGTAATTAGCGTGAGGTGTGAGGTGGTTGATAAACGGAGAGAAATTGATCAATTTAGCATTTAGCCATTTTTGCCCTCATTGCCTCACTCCTCTCTCATCTATCTATCTATCTATCTATCTATCTATCTATCTATCTATCTATCTCCCTGTCATATTTCACTGTTTGTTTCTCTTTTCCCTATGTACTTCTATCGTTCATTATTTTCTCTCTCTGATTCCGTTCCTCCGTGACATTATCTATGTCTCTAGCTCCTCCATCTGATTTTCCGTGATATTATCGTTCATTTCATGTTTTCTACTCTCTCTCTCTCTCTCTCTCTCTCTCTCTCTCTCTCTCTCTCTCTCTCTCTATCTATCTATCTATCTATCTATCTATCTCTCTCATTCTGTCACTTACAATCTCTCCATATATTATATTCCCTAATTTATTTCTCCTGTTCCTCTCTATTCCTGTCTTTTATTTCATTATGCTCTTATCTTTCTCTTGTTTTCTTATTTATCTCTCTTCTCTCTCTCTCTCTCTCTCTCTCTCTCTCTCTCTCTCTCTCTCTCTCTCTCTCTCTCCCACTTTTTCGCTTCTCTACCTCTTTGCACCTCTATTCTCTCTAGTCTTTATAGGTACACACATACTCATATAAATGCTAGTATATATTGTACTTACATATATACATACACATACATATAATACTTGCATATACATACATAATAACGTTTTCCTCTTCGTCATTCCTTGTATCCACTTCTCTCCGTTACTATCTTGTGTTTCCTCAACCTCTTATCTCTCTATTACTTCATCTTTTACACACACCCACACACACACACATCACCACCACCACACCGCACACACACACACTCCTTATTTCCTCCTTCTATTCCATACACTGTTGTAACTCTGTTGCATTCCATACTGCCACTGTTACCATCTCCCGTGCACCAAATATCCACTTTCTTACCTACCATGCAAGAAACTAAAATTCAAATAATATATATAGTAGAAATTTTATTGCAGCCATAACTAATGGATATAATTAACTTATATGGTCATGCTATTATACTTTGAATGCAGCCATAACAAATAGATATAATTAATTTATATGGTGAAATTATTAAACAGTAAATTCATCCATAGCTAATGGTTGTAATTAATTCTCTTATATGATAAAATTATTTCGTAAACTTTGAATGCAGCAATAGCATAATATATACATAATAATATAACAATATATATATATATATATATATATATATATATATATATATATATATAATAATAATAATAATAATAATATAGATAAAGCTACAGGATATTAAAAACCATCACTACGTTTTTAAGAGATTGAAACATGATCTATCGCTTTTCTTCATATCCTACCAACATGGTCCCCTTCATAATTTTTGATGAATATTATACAATATACCTCGACTTAACGATCTAATTGGTTCTAAATGTCAAGTCGTTAAGTCGCGATTGTTAATTGAGAGAATAATTCACATTGAAGTAATTTTACGTTCTCGTTGATGAGATTTGGTATCAGGATGCATAACCAAGCATTTAATACATCATTTATATGAAATAACTGTTTTATTATAATAATAATAAACAATCAATTGGCTTGTTGGTTGCTTGGTGTTACCTTGCCGAAAGTTGTTGGTTCCGCTTGGTGTTGCTTGCTTTGCCGCTAGTTTTGAGTTGATCTCTCGATGCTTGTTTGTTACTGATATTTGGTTCGTGAAAAGTGGCGAGCTGGCAATCGTTAGCACACTGGACGAAATGTTTAGCGGCATTTCGTCCGTCCTTATATTCTGAGCTCAAATGCTGCCGAGGCCGACTTTGCTTTTAATCCTTTCGGGGGTCGATAAAATAAGTACCAGTTGAACAATGAGATCGATGTAAACGGCTTATCCACTCACTCGAAATTGCTGACCATGTACCAAAATTTGAAACCAATATTTCGTTCGGGTGAAGTAGGAATCACTTTGTGTCAAGAGTTCCTTGCTCCAGTGACCGTCATTTCTAGTCTCCATAATTCCCAATAGCAATTGTGACATTTATTCAGACCTGTAATTTGTCTACTTTGCTCAAAATTTTAATCTGAGAATTCGAAAATATAAAAAGCTATTTGAATATGCGAAAACTTCGTCAAAGAATTAACATGGTTTAGATCTCTTTAGCTTTTCTATTTTTTTTTTTTTTTCCCATTAATTTCTTTCATTCCAATGAGGCCTTCGTTCGTGAGCTGTAGTTTCTATGACTGAAACAGATAATTTGTCATTCGTAGAAACCTCGAAAACGTAATCGATTAGCAATATCAATGATTGCTTCTGTTACGTTTTTTACAAAATCTATTGGTTCTTCCAATCCTTCAAAATTATTGATGAATTGAATGAAGAATTTGTTCCAACCGTCTTCCATATCTTTCTCTGTAATTTATTCCCGGGTTCTTTAATATTGCTGCAGTACTGAGAACATTGATGATTTCCTGAATTCTTTTCATTTTGGGCTTGCTTCCTGATCAATAGTATTTATTAACTGATCAAATATGAGCCGAAGATAATATACTTTAAATACTGGAAAGACACATTCGTCCAAGGGTTGTAAATGTTATGTTGCATTTTACAACATATCTAACAATTGTGTATGAGCAACACATGAAATGGAATCAGATGCAAAGTGATGTGAAGACTTATCTTCATTCAGGAAGTGGTAGCTCATGCATTTTTATTTACTTTCTAAGGGGAAGTGTAGCTGCTATAAAGCTTGAAAGTGTCTTTTGATTTTCGATATAGAAGTACAAGCACGGGTACTCTTCGAATGAAATTTTAAATTGCATTACAATCAAACAATGTTAACTGATCTTTAAAACCTGGCTTCAATGATGTTTTTTTATTTTTGTTTTTTTTTATTTGTTTGTTTCTTTTTTGCAATAGGGCTTGTTTGCATGCGCTTCCCAAAAAAGGTATTACTTCTTCAGCGTTAACAATTCGTGGGCGTGTGCCAGGCACTCCTATTTTCTTCTTCCACTTTTACATTATACCAACCAGCTTTCTTTTATATCTACAAAATCAGAATTACTTGCAGTCGATGTTTCTTCGCAGTTGCCTTCTATTTTTAAGTATCTCATTAGATAAGGATTTAACTCAAATAACAGCTTACTTACATAATAATTATGTTGCATTTAATCAGTTCTAAATGTTGATAGCGCAAAGAATAAGCCTAACCATTCCTTTATCACATATTCCCGTAGATTACAAGGACTTCGCACTTTCAGTTTTATTCATATATTTCTCTTTATCAATAAAGAAAACTTTGGAGCTAAATCTTTAAGAGCCCATTTTTTTTTCAGTTGTTTTGTTTATTTATGATCACGTATTTCCTTCCAAATATATACTGTATTCTATCTCTTTACACCATCCGGTCATTTTGTCATATAGGAAAAATTGTAAACCCACATTGCACGAACGACAACTCGTAATCTAGCTAAATGGCTGAATAAACGGATAAACATTTACTGCAAATATTACTGATATAGATTGGAGTTAAAGAACTTCAGGAGTAATCTCTACGAATGCTCAGAATTTATTTTTACATAATTAGCATTTAAATTCTTTTCCTTTTAAATTTAAAGCAATATCGCTAAAGCAAAGGGTCATTTAATTAGCTATCGATAAGTGGAATATTATTGAATAGGTAAAGGGTAAAGGCCCCCTTTGGTCATGAATGGCCATGGGGTTGCCCCTAGAAAGTTCCCCTCCCAGGAACAAGTCCGAGCAAGATTGTTTATGGGTGACTAGCAGTCGCCCATGCATACAAGCTTCCACCCTCTCCACGCCACCAATTTTATCCAAGGGAAAGGCAAAGGCCGGTACAGCTTGACACCAATGACGTCGCGATTCATTTCTACAACTGAGTGAATTGTAGCAATGGGAAATAAATTCGGGAATCGAACTCACTACCTTGTGGTTGTGAGCCCGACGCCCTAACCATCGAGGCAAGAGCAGTCTAAGAAATGTGTAAGGACTACTGTTTAATGGTGTACATTTAAAATGCTCCAATATTGTCCAAAATACAAAGGATTGAAGTTGTATTATAGTCATTGTTCTATGCATTCTTAAAACAGCTGATGTTGATAGTCAGAACTCGCGTTTTCTAAACATATTTCATTCTTTTAACACAGAAAGATAGATGGCTGATGAAAAAACCCTGATTTGATGTAGAGTGACGGATAACCAATATTAGTAGCTCTGCTCATAATGATAACAGTATAACCTTTTTCTGAATACTAACTCATTAAATTACAATATATTTTCAACAGCATCTAATTATATTATTATCAGAATCTCAGTCGCAACATTGACATTGCATCAACGACTAGAGTAACAATGATATTGATTTAAAACTTTGACAGACGGACAGATTTCCTGTCAATTAAAATGACCTCAGTGTGTTACAAACAGTTGTTTTATCGACCCCAATAACATGAATATAAAGTTAACCTTGACTAGGTATAAAATCAGGACTTATAGACACGTAATTTAAAAATTGCATGTCATTTAATTATACACGCTGTATACAAAAACAATAACAATAATATTACATGAACAGTGTTATAAAACTACTGCCACACAAATAACGATATTACGCTACACACTTATTTAGAAACTACTAGCTTCGTGCATACAAGCGCATGCACACATATAGGTACACGCACACACACACACACACACACACACATAGCATAAACATCAAAAACTTTATAATAGCAATGCAATGCACATCAACAAAGTCTTAGACAAGCTATATAAAATACAGCAGCCCTAATCAAAAAACTAAAACGAGAAGCATTACACGACAATTACTGCAATAAGAGTTGCTGCAACTACTACTACTACTACCACTACCACTACCACCACCACTACTATCTCTGCTGCTGTAGTTGATGATAATAATAATAATAATAATAATAATAATAATAATAATAATGGTTTCAAATTTTGGTACAAGGCCAGCAATTTCGGGTCAGGTATAAGTCGATAACATGGACCCCAGTGCACAACTAGTACTTATTTTATTGAATAAGGATAATAATAATAATAATAATAGAAATAGTAATAGTAATAACAGTAATAATAATAATAATAATAATAATAATAATAATAATAGTAATAATAATAATACTAATAATAATGTTGCCACTACTACTGCAAGCCATAAACAATAACGGCAATCACAATCACTTATTGACAATATGACTTGTGGAACTTCATCTTGCAGAAAGAAATAAACGGACCAAAATTCTAGTCTCAGAACAAACCTGCTGTGCTTCACGATGCATCAGAGAAATCTCATTCCTGAAGTGAAACAAACAACGTTTCATTTCTTCAATTGCTGTTAATGTAGCAATTCCTCAAGAGCCGTCTTTTTATCTTTTATTTCGCAGGAAACCTTGGGCAAGGTCAGTCAATCCGGTAGCATTCACTTAAACAATAAAATCTATATAAAACTTGCTTGCTAGTTACTTCCACAAGCAATTTTTCATTGGAGTGTGCGAGTCAGTTTTAGAAGAATATAGAAAAACATGTTTCCCCTCATCTCGTTGCCGATCAGACAAGAATTGTTGTTCAATTTGTTTTAAAATGTATGTATGTATGTTTGTGTGTGTCTCTATGTATATGCATATATGTATTGGTACATATATATATATATATATATATATATATATGTGTGTGTGTGTGTGTGTGTGTGTGTGTGTGTGTGTGTGTGTGTGTGTGTGTATGTATGTGTATACATTTGGATGTGTGTATATATATATTAATATATGCATACATATATATACATTTGAATGAGTGTATATATTTATATATATATATATACATACGCACATGTATTTATATTTGCATATAGTATGCGCGAATGTGTGAGTGTAAGTATGTATATATATGTGTGTGTGTGTGTATGTGTATGTACATATGTATATTTACATTTACATATATGCATACATAGATAGATACATATATGTCACACATACATGTGTTATATGCGCATGTGCGTATATATAAATATATATATATACACATAAAATAAGTACAAGTACATACATATATGTACGTATATATGCATGTATATGTGTGTGTGTATAGATATACATACGCGCGCACACACTTACACACACACATACACACACACACACACACACACACACACACACACACACACACATATATATATATATTAAACGAGAAGTAAAAAAGGAAAGAAAACCAATCATCAAATGTTTTTGAGACTATTTGTGTGTAAGTACGAGTACGTGGTTATTTTTGTTATTTTCTTTCAATGTTTTTATATCAATCTTCTAGAGATATTTTATATCAATTTGTCTTGAAAGTTTTGCAACTTGAACTAGCATTGCTTTGCTTACATCGAAGAAGAATCGAAAAAATATTTTCAATATTTTCTGTTTCTTTTTTTTTATTATTTTTTTTCTTTGCTTTTGATTTCTAACAAAAGTTTGTTCCAAGATCTTTGATCCAAAATATATGGCATTAAATCATTCATGCGTGACATTTTCTTTTCACAATGTTAAACATAAGTTCAAAAATATGTGACATATGTTCAAAGACGTGTCATGCTACAGAGACAATAATACGTGGCCTGTAGTACCATAATTTATTTGTCTGATGATCTCCAAGCACGCATAACAGATTAGAACTAATCATGGCTGAATAAGATTAACATTGGTGCCTTTAACAGACCATGTACGACTAGGTCACAGCTGCCATATTTCATTATAAGATTATATTCCTAGATTTCTGATACTTTTACGAGAATGGCTTGCAGTGATCAATTTGTTCGCCTCATCTTCAATGTATACATCTGCCTTTGTTTCGATGTGTATATATTTCTCGATTGTCTTCATCTAGCTGTATCCTGAATATATATATATATATATATATATATATATATATA
>NC_068988.1:49879939-49886478 GCF_001194135.2 Octopus bimaculoides
TATATATATATATATCAATGGAAGAAAAATGCAATAGAGGACAATAAACATTCGGACAGATAGACGATACAAGCAAAAAAAAAGACAGGTCATTCGTGGCATTTTTTCCTTAGACAAGTCCCAGAAGTCACGACCGTTTCGGACAGTTACACTTGAGACGGTTCGATCTGGCTGCCCCAAAAAAAGTCTGACTCCGAGGAACAAATTCTCGATACGCAATACCGCGGGTGTCGAAAAAAACGATCAGCATGCTCTTGGTTGAGTTGCGGCTTTGTTGTACACCCGTTCCACTCGAAACATTACGTACGACTCATCGCCTCGACGTCGTAAGCGTGACGAAGAATTCTCAATGTCTCTGTAGCAGAGCTCCCAAGCTTAACACAAAATTTCCCGTTGGCTCTTTATTCCACTTTTCTGTCCATGACAAAAATCGCAGACTACAGCATACACGTGATCACAAAAACACCAATTTCACAACTTGTGAAGTAAATACAGCGATGTAACTGGACACACTGCCTCATGCAGTCCACTGCTAGCTCTCACTGCGCACGCAACCGTATGCTGCCATATCTTGGCAGAACTAACCCGGGAACTTTTTAATACCACTTCATGTATATATATAATTATATGAGTATATGCATGGTAATATATATGTACATGTACAAATATGCATGTGTGGGTGCGTATGTGAGTGAATTTGGGAAGTGATAATCCCCTCGAAATCAGCTTTGTATTTCATACATTCCAAATCGATTCTTCATGTCGAGACTTCATGTCTCTCTTGCAGACATCTTTGAAGCGAAGATGGGGGTCATCCTTCCCTTGCATGTGTCTAATTCACCACGGAGCAGATCCTCCTGTCTGACGTGCGGTGTACATGACCCAAACAACGATAGGGTTACTGTCGTAGTAGGGGAGGAGGCTAAATATTTGTGCGTGAGCCAGGACCTAATTGCTGTGTTGATTATTCGGTCAGTCTACTTGTGTCTCAGACTGTGTAGGTGAAGAGCATTTAGACACTGCACGCTATTATCTGGAGTAAATACTCTAGGTTTCACTGCTGTATAGAGTTTGGTGTTGAGGATGCAAGTCCTGTAGAGTACAGTCATGCTCCTTGCCGTTAGCTTACAGTTTTCCCAAGCCTAATTGGTTTTGAAGCTGTTCCTCCGATGTCTTTTGATTTCAGACTCTGGAGTGAGGTTACCTTTGACAGTGGAGCTCTCGTGAATCGCTTCCAGTTTGCAGTTGTTGTTGGTGATGACAAGAGAATTCTCAAGACCTTGGCCTATTACTTTTATATTCTCCACACTGACATTCAAAGCGCATCATCTGTAAATGGCACGGTCTTAATGGGTGCTTTTGGTTTCGCCCTTAATTTATACAGACTGGGCAGTTTCCCGTCTGATTTTGTATGACGGTAAACACTGTCAGTCGATGTTCCTAAGGCGTGTTTCAGCTTGGCATAAAACAAGATACCCAATAGGTTGATGGCAAGTACATACTTCTGTTTCACTCCTCTGTGGACACTGAATGGGAGTAAATTCATAATGCTGTATATATAGTGTATACACGTGCACACACATGAACATATATGTATGTATGTATATATGTATGTATGTATGTATGTATGTATTGTTGGTTGGAATAAAATAACTTAAATGTTATCTAAGATAGTTTAACTTTCTGTGTACTACATATATCGTTTTATTTTGAGTATTTTATTGTATTTTTTATTAGAAGTTTCTGTAGATATTTTATATCTTCAGTCTTCAACGAATTGGAATTTAAATATTAGTTTGTTTACACCGAAGAAGAATTGAAAGCGTAAAAAAAAAAGAAAAATCATTTCTTCAATGTTATATTTATTCCTTTGATCTCTATTTCCGAAGTTAGTAATTTCAAGAATAGGTAGTATTGATCAAACTGTTATCCTAATTTTCTGTTAATTACACCTGCTACACGCATCTAAAATAATAACTTTTGCTCTCTGAGACACTACAAACATCTGACCAATCGCATCGTTCTATTGCTGTGCCACACTCACTTCTAACGCATTTTAGTGGTTTGTGCTCCTTTGATCATAGTCAGCTCGTCTGTGTTTAACACCTCGAAACTCATAGTAGACTCTTCGTTGAACCTCTTCCACTCAGAAAATGCGACGCAATTGAATTTCCATCGCCGTCTGTTTTTCTTATATAAATAATGGTTGGTTGGTTGGTTGGTAGGTAGGTAGGTAGGTAGGTAGATAGATAAATAGATAGATAGATAAATAGATAGATAGGTAGGTAGGTAGGTAGGTAGATGCACGTACACAGAAATACACACACACTCATATGTGTGTGTTCGCGCGCGTGGGCCTGTGTGCAGGTTTGGTAACGCAAACAGGAAAATAGAACTTAAGACATGCGTATATATGGATATATTCTATTAATAATCGGCAAACGTTACACACACACACACACACATACACACACATATGTGCATGTATGTATATATATATGTGTGTGTGTGTGTGTGTGTGTGTGTGTGTGTGTGTGTGTATGTATGTATGCGTGTATGCATGCATTCATAGATGTATGTATGTATGTATGTATGCTCGAATCACACAGAGAAACAGCTTCCAAAAACTATGTATCTATATTATAAATGTCTATCTATATAATAAACGTGTAGTTGTTCGTGCATATTTACTATGTCTGTATGACGAGTAACTTTGCGTAAAGCCTGCTTGGTGTAACATTACAGGATAATTTAGTCTCTATTTTCAGAAACAAGTTAGACTACTTTTTAAAAGGTTCAGTTCAAGTCGAACATATTTTCCTTCCTTCATTGTATATTTCGTTCTTTCAGACTTGAACCAGAGTAAAGTTTACCCAACATACAGAATATTGTACAAGCGCAGGTCTGAAATTCATAACTTCCTTCTACTAATCCCTTGTATTCCCTTGGGAGGGGAGCAACTTTATTTTAGGACAGTTAGTCATTTATTTACTCTCTTCTCTCCAAGATTAATTGCTATGGCAGAGATTAATCTGGATTCCATGTTCTTGTTTTTAACATTATCTACAGTCATGTGAACATATGATACTATATTTGAACGCGTATGGCTCATCAATATTTCAGATTTAGCTTCGGTTAAAAAAGGGGTTCATAGATGAAATGGGATGCCATTTGAATTCTTTGAGACCCTAGAAAGTTTGCGAGAAGAATGGCTTCTGTCAGTTAACTTTAGTTGACAATAAATAGACGGAGTAGTGTAGTAATTTATGGGATATGGTGAAACCGTTACGCTATACACAAATAGTTCCATCTTGGATGGATGGATGGTGAACAAAAGAACAAGGAAATAACACAAAATGAGAGGGAAATAGAATTTAAAACCAACAAATACACACATATGTATGTGTATGCGTGTATTTGAGTTTGTACTGCCCAGTCATTCGTGTGTGTGTGTGTGTGTGTGTGTGTGTGTGTGTGTGTGTGTGTGTGCTGAAGTATATGCATGTTTATTGAGTATATTTAAAATATATATATCTTTTACAATTTTTTATTAATTTTAACATATTTTTCGCTTAGTCTTTTTTAAAATTTAATTGCCAGTTCCGCAGAGGGACTGTTCTTTTATTTTACAAGCAACAGCTGTGTTATTTTCAGTTATGATAAACACCAGACACAAGCAGTTACTATAAAATAGCATCAGAGCATTAGCTACTTCTACACAACTAATCAACTATAAATATACAATAGACTAACACGCTACACTAATGTTCACAGCAATGAAATATTTATGTATATATATACTAATAATGTTTTAGTCTGCCTGCACTTAACTGTTGCATATAATTGATGATAGCATCATAAGAGTCTGTAATACAGACAGCCTATACAATAAAGACCAGTGCTTTAAAAGCTAGAAAGCAGTACCCTGTAGACATAACTATTATCCCAGATGTAATAACTTATGCTACAATCAGATACTTTCAGTTATGCATAATTCTCACCAATTGTAACTGATAGAGAGCAATTACTAAGAGATTGTGCGTGGGTAATCTGTGCATTTATCTTTGTGTGTATGTATGGATACATACGCACACGCGTGTACAAACGCCAGAGGCAAACATCGGATGAAGTGAATATCTTTAATAGTTTCGATTCTCAGTCGGAGCAATCTCGCTTCACTAATCTCTGAGGGATATATTTGGGATATAACATAGAAAGGCGAAGAAAATGATATTAGTTTTCTCTCAAAAATTCGTGCTGCCAATATACAACCGCAACTAATTGCCTAATAGTATCATAAATTTGAGAATCGTTCTTCCGAGTTGCAATGGATTGATTGTATCAACAATAATATCTTATATGTTTCGTGTTAGATTTAGAAAGTTGGAAACGGAAGAACGTCGATGTTAGATTCTCCAGCTAGCTAATTCAATCCTATAACAAACTTCTATTCTGACGCTTAAAGCCTTTACAGTCTTACCTTCGGTTAGCTTTTAACTAAAACCATAACACACATAACCATCCAACTTATTACGACCACCACTTATTTGCTCTACTGCTTGATAATTTGGACAGGTGAATATTGTGCCCTGTCCGTCATAAGTTATTGCACCAGTGAGAAGTAAGGCCTCATTAATCTTCAGTAAAAAGAAAGTTCTCACCCATGTGTAGAAGCTCACTGCAACTTCCATTGTTGAAACACAGTATCACTGAAGTAATATAGACAATAACTAGCGGTATTTCGTCTGCTGTCACGTTCTGAGTTCAAATTCCACCGAAGTCAACTTTGCTTTTCATCCTTTCGGGGTCGATTAAATAAGTACCAGTTACGCAATGGGGTCGATGTAATCGACTTAATCCCTTTGTCTCTCCTTGTTTGTCCCCTCTATGTTTAGCCCCCTCTGGGCAATAAAGAAATAAAATATAGAAAATAACTGTGGTAACAGATTTGGAATTCTTTCCTTTACAATAAAGTGATGAGAGTTCGGTTCGATGCTAAAGTTTAGTTTGTCGTTGAATATATAGTCATGTATATTTAACAGGCAGATGCAAAGGATAACTTAAGGTCAGATAATGTTTATGCCCATCTTATTAGCGAAATGGCTTCAATCAGGCTACTAGAATTTAGTGGTCTCCATAAGTCTTACAATCTGCAATATCGGTAAAATATGACATTTGTGTACAATTGGCAATTATACCAGATTCAGTTATGTTTAGCACTGTTTAACACTGAAAAATTAATGTCAGAATTCTCAGGCTGGCGGGGTACGAAACAACTAAGAAGTAGGCAGTTTGCGCTCTTCCTCATGCTCGAGACCAAGATAAACTGTCGAAGGCAGCAAGCTGGCAGAATTGTTTCCACGCCAAGAGAAAATGCTAAGTGGCATTTTGTCCATCTTATGATCTGAGATCAAATTCCGCTGAGGCTGACTTTACCTTTTCTAGTTTCGGGGTCGATAAAATAATTACCAGTTGAGTACTAGGGTCGGTGTGACCGATTTAACTTAACACATCCCCTAAAATTGCTGGCTTTGTGCCAAAAGAATTGAAACCAATATTTAAACGGTCGACTACACCCGGGGGCTCGGAATGTAATGTAAATAAGAGAGAGAAAAAAACGGTAGAACCTTATATTTTCAAATTTATCGTTTACTTATCCGAAAAGGTTCTCATAAAAGGAAATATTTTCGAAAAGATTTTACTTTAAAAAATAAGCCCTTGATGCAGACGTGACCGTGTAGTTGAGACGATTGTTCCCCACCATGGGATTTTGAGAGACCACGGTGAGACACCTTGAGCATGTGTCTTCCACTGTAGCCTCAGGTGTATTTTGTAGGCGGAACCAAGAAAAAACGCAGCGTATGTGTGTGTGTGTGTGTATGTGTGTGTGTGTGTGTGTGTGTGTGTGTGTGTGTATGTGTGTGTGTGTGTGTGTGTGTGTGTAATTGCATATCACCATACCGGATGACAACCGGTGATAGCTTCCTTACGTTCTCGTAACTCAACGGTTCGGCAAAGAAGCCGATAGAAATAAGTACCGGGACATTAAAAAGAAATAGGTCAATTTCTTCGGCAAAACCCTTTAAGGCAGTGTCTCAGCATGGCCGCAATCCAATGATTAACACATGTAAAAGGTAATACATTAAAAAAAAGCCTATTAGATCTGAAAACATGTCAACAAGATCTTGGAATATGATTCCTTGTGGGCTGCGTTATTCTTGAAACACTAGCCATTTGGCTCTGTTTTCTTGCTAGTCAACAGAAAAAAGATATAAGGACCCTGCTTTTTAATATAAATTCTTAGTCTCAAATGTGTAAATATTTAATGTAATCAATATAACACAGTCTTCATTGACGCTCTTGAGTTATCCTGGGGGTATGAGTAGTCGTGTATGTCAATATATACAACGATCTTTGTAACATAAGGTGTGTTCAAATAAACAAATGCAAATGTAAACATTGATTGAAATGAAATTGGTAGCATAAATTTGCTCAGAGATTTCAGCTAATACTTATATATATATACATGTATGTGCACA
>NC_068988.1:49886851-49888213 GCF_001194135.2 Octopus bimaculoides
TTATTTTATTTTTGTATCAGTTTCAGCTCAAAGCTGTGGCCATGCTGGGGCACCGCCTTTTTGCTGCACTGTCAGTGTTGAGAACCTCCTCTGATATGTGACGTTTGGTGAATAAGGGAGTTTGATGTCGCTACCCTCCAGATACATATTACTGCATATCTTTCCTGCCTTCATTCCAACGAGTAGAGTTTTAGCAGCTTCAGCTTTTCCCAGTAGCTGAGCTGTAGCAATGAGACGATCTTCTTTGTGAAGCTTCGCTGAATTGCTTCAAGGTCCGCTGTTAATTTTACACTGTGGGGTGACCATAGCTGGGAGAAGTAGTCCAGGCGGCTGAGGACGGAAGTCCTTCAGTGGACCATCATTGTTTCTATCTCTCTGGTTCTGGAGGTTCTCAGGATCCATTCAGCCAGCCGTCTGCACTTTGTCGCCATGTTGATAATGTGCACGTGGAAAGAGGCATCAACACTCGTGTCGATAACAAGGTCCCGCACTGATTTAGGTTCTGGGATTGTAATCCCCTGTGGGCCAGTATATCCTGTGAGTTTTACGTTCAGTTTTGGGCGCTGGTAGTGCAGGGCTTGGAATTTTCCAGCATTAAACTGTATATTATTGTCTTCAGCCCATCTATAAATTGAGTCCAACTCCTGCTGCAGATGTGCAACATCGCTAATGTTTTGTATTTTCTGCGAGACTTTCGTATCGTCTGCGTAGCTAGCAAGGGATGCTATCCGGGCAGCTGAGGGCATATCTGAGAGGGCCACTATGAGACGCAGTGGTCCCAAGACAGTGCCCTGTGGAACACCACTCACTATTTGTGTTTTCTTTGAGGTGGCTCCATTGGCCACCACTGCCTGGCTTCTATCTTTCAGAAAGTTAGGTAACCACTCACGAAGTTTTCCAACTATGCCGAGATCACGCAGTTCGTGGCATGCCATACCATGTTTCACCTGATCAAAAGTTTTTGCAACGTCCAGGTATATTACATCCACATCTAAGTCGTTGAGTAACTGTCTCAACACCCACTCGTAGTGCTGTAGGAGCTGGGTCAGGCAGGTGTGTAAATAAATATATACATGCACACACACATATACACACATACACACACACATATACACACATACATGAATATCTTTGTTTTACATTTTATCTGTTTCAGTCATTTGACTACGGTCTTGTTGAGACACCCACTAGATTGTTTTAAGCCTGGTACTTATTCTATCGGCCTCTTCTGTCGAACCGCTAGTTTACGGAAACGAAAACAAACTAATACCGATTATCAATTGGAGGTGGGAGACAAATCACAGGCACAAGCACACACACATATATATATATATATATATATATATATATATGTATATATAT
>NC_068988.1:49889190-49891740 GCF_001194135.2 Octopus bimaculoides
TATGTATGTATGTATGTATGTATGCATATATATGTATGTATATATATATATATGTATGTATATATATATATATGTATGTATGTATATATGTATGTATGTATGTATGCATGTATATATATGTATGTATGTATGTATGTATGCATATATATGTATGTATATATATGTATGTTCGTATATGTATGTATGTATGTATATGTATGTATGTATATATATGTATGAATGTATGTATGTATGTATATATATGTATGTATGTATGTATGCATGGCAATCCCACAGCCTCATGCTTTCAAACAGTATGCATGTATTTAGTCTGATAGGCATATGGGGATTATAATTTAACGCAGTTTCGATTGCATACATCGAAACTGCGTTAAATTATAATCCCCATATGCCTATCAGACTAAATACATGCATACTGTTTGAAGGCATGAGGCTGTGGGATTGCCATGCATCGGACAGAGACAAACATCGCTGCTGCAATGACTCACGAGAACAGCAAGCGCGTTTCGTCTGCCTTGAAGTTTGTCAATGTCGCACACTCCATTGTCACTGCTAAACGAAATTCGTCACAGGATATATAGGGAACGGTTAACAACACAACCACTGGTTTTTAAGTTCATATCTATAGAATTTCTAGTATTGCGATAGCTTGACGGGTTTTAAAGGAGCTCTGTGTACTCAGTTGAAGCCGCGTTAAATTTTAGTCATCAGTGGCTGTGAAACAATTGTAACGAATATTGAAGTTCGTATCGACGAATCCCACCTCCGTGGTATTCAGTCTATGATTGAACAAGTAGACAGAAAGGTGGGGAGAAGGCTTTGCGATCATCTATTTTCTTTAGATATGATTTATATAGTCTGAGGCGGTGATCTGACAGAATCTCTAGCGCAGCAAAAATGTTCGGCGGCATTCCGTCTATCTTTAAGTTCTGAATTCAAGTTCTTCCGATGTCGACGTTGCCTTTCATCATTTCAGAGTGGGTGAAATGAGAGCCAGTTGAACATTAGGGTTGATGTAATCGGTTTACCCTTCCCCTAAAATTCTCAGCTAGAATTTGAATCTATTGTCCCTGGAAAACTGAAAGTTAAATTTCTATTGAATTTGAGCTTAAAACATTATGATTCAAATTTATATTCTATTTACGTACCAGCTCCAGCAATGCATTTAATATGTAAATTGGTATATCCAATATTTTAACACCACTGTATGCGGTGGCTATATAAGCAATATGTTTGGCGGGAATAGTGGATTAGATGGGCACTGATGAAGGGGAAAAATCCCGAAATATGGCGTATACACTCATTATCCATTTTTGTCTTCGATCTCATTGTTTGCTTACATCTGATGTCCCGATTCAAAACGTTGAAGCAAAAGTCAGTGCTGGCTATAATTTGTCTAGAATATCTGAAGAAACAACTTTAATCAAATTCAAACACTGAGAATTCTTCTCCGATATAATTTTCGACCGTCGTAATCTTTCTGTCTCGTTAAAATAATGAAATTGCTGACGTTTCCTGGTGAAACTATGCAATTTGGATTCAAATACTTGCATATCCATACCCACATTTACACTTGTAATTTCAGGCAGAATTGTGAATACACAAATACACGCTAACGCACAACTGAATACACATAGAACCATGTGTGTGTGTGTTTGCGTATACCTACGTATATATACATACGTACTACACGCACGCACACACACACACACACACACATATGGATGGCTATGTATATATATATTTAAATATACATGTATATATACATACGTACGTGTGCGTGTGTGTATGTGTATTATATGTATGTAATATATGTTTATATATCATACACGCACACAAACACGTGCAAACAAGCACAGATATACGAAACCTCCTTTGCGAAAGAACATTCTACTAGTTCCATTAGTGCAAAGGTTTCCACCCTCTTTATATAACATCACGATATGTAATTCCAGAGCTTAGGAAAACGTTAGGTACGTGTAGGGGTTGTGGTGTTGGTGGTAGCGCTGAGACTGCATGTACTGGTTATTCCAGTTGTGATGATATAGATAATGGTGAAAGCATTGGTGGTGTTGGTATTGGGAATGTTTCCAGTCATACTGGTGGATGGTATTTGGTGGAGATTACAGAATAGTGAAATACAAACTAATCGTCGGTAATAGAAAAAAAAAAAGACACGTAAGAAATATGAAGTCGAAATAAATTGAAAGAAACAAGAGGGAAAAGAAGCTAGTGTGAAGATAATGGAGAAAAGTAGAATATACGGCGATACATATATTGAGAAAAGGAGGCAGTCAGAATTTGGGATAATCCTCTATTAACGCTTTCGTTCGTTTACGAACTCGTTAAACAAAACTAAAACCATTTTGGTTTCGGCTTGGCGAATTCGTAAACGAACGAAAGCTACAATGAAAAATTATCCAAAATTCTGACTGCCTTCTTTTTTTCAATATACAATATCTGAACACCACTTCAAACACTTTATACAGACATATTTATGGTGTGTATATATATATATATATATATATATATATATATATATATATATAT
>NC_068988.1:49892667-49894469 GCF_001194135.2 Octopus bimaculoides
GGGGGTGTGAGGGTGGGGTGTGCGATTGGGGTGAGGATGTGGGGGAGAGGATGTAGGGTGAGGATGTGGGGGCGAGGATGTAGGGTGAGGATGTGGGGTGGAATGTGTAAGGGTGGGGTGTGGATATAGGAGGTATCGATGAAGGAAGGTGGGTAGGACTGAAGAGAAGTAGGTGTCAGGGCAAGAGAGGAGAGGTGCGTAGGAGTGAAGAGAGGAAGTAGGTGTGAGATGAAAGGATGAGAGGAGGGGAGTCAAATGAAGAGGGGGAAGTTGAGCCCATGTCGCACAAAGAGCGCTGGGGAGTAAATTATATTAGCAGTTACTCAAAATTCACTCCCACTGCATTGTGCGAAAGTACATTTATATGTGTGTAGATATCTTGTGAGTCTTTCAGAAATTCTATTAATGATCTTATCATTAGTCCACAGAATAGACAAGGATTCCTCGGAGTAGAGACGGCATCTCCTGGAAATTATATTGCATGGTTTCGCGTGCTTTAATATGGACCAAGTTATGTTGTACTTCATTTTATCCTCCTTCAGTCGTCATACAAAATTGGCCAATGATGTTGAATGTCTGTTATTAATTTCTTAAAGCTGGCGACATGGTTACGAGAACGATTCTTAAATTGATCAGCCGTCTGCGCAATGTAAACACATATATATATATATATATATATATATATATATATATATATATATATATATATATAGATAGATAGATAGATAGATAGATAGATAGATAGATAGATAGATAGATAGATAGATAATATGCATATCAACATTCGATAAATACAGAGTGGAAATTAAACCACTCCACTGAAACTATCCAAACAAAATATATAAATTGGATGATAACATTTAATGTACATAATTGTGGATGACCAGACAGAAATTGAAGATGGAACGTTCGTGTTTTCTGACTAAAGACAATATAATGCGTTCATGCACAAATATATTATCTTCACACCCACCTTGTAGATGTTACATATGATGTATTTGGCAAATTTGAATGAAACAGTTTAGTAGGTTTCTAATTGATCCATAATATAGGCCAGGAGTCTCCAAAGTGGTCGATGAGACTATTCAATGGGGTTGATAAATGCACATCTACTTAATACTTATTATTATTAATTTATATATTTTCTTCTACATGCCTGGGGGTCAATGAGGTGTCAAGGATTTCATGAAGGTTTGGGGAGCCCTGATATAGACGAAGACAACCGTACAGTTGGATACCTTTAGTCTTATGGGAAGAAGACCACTGAAAATAAAAGAGGTACAAACCAGAGGAGACTGCAAGAAAGAAGACACACCGGTACTGTGGAGCATTGTACTGACATGGCAGCCGACCTGATATAAAACAAAAAAGTAACGCCCTTACCATAACTTATCTATTACTTACCATAACTTACACTTGTTTCATTCGTTTGACTGCTGCCATACTGGAGCACCACATTGAAGAGCTTCACTTGAACAAATCGCCAGGAGTGCTTATTTTAATTTATTTGTTTATTTATTAAGTCTGGTAGGTATTTCATCTGGTTTCTATTACCAAACACTGCTAAATTACGAAGACGTAAACAAACCAACGCCAGTACTCAAATGGCGAACATTGACAAGAAGAGACACAGCGACGTACACACAGGTTTGGCTGTGTAGTACAAAGCTTGCTTCCCAACCTCATAGTTCTGGGTTCAATCCCACTGCGTGGAACCTTGGGCAAGTGTCTTCTACTATAGCCTCTGGCCGACTGATGCCTTGTATGTAGATTTGTTAGACGGAAACTGAAAGAAGCCTGTC
>NC_068988.1:49894764-49896154 GCF_001194135.2 Octopus bimaculoides
TATATATACATATTTATTTATTTATTTATGTGTTATTTCTTTACTACCCACAAGGGGCTACACACAGAGGAGACAAACAAGGACAGACGAACGGATTAAGTCGATTATACCGACCCCAGTGCGTAACTGGTACTTATTTAATCGACCCCGAAAGGATGAAAGGCAGAGTCGACCTCGGCGGATTTTGAACTCAGAACGTAGCGGTAGACGAAATACCGCTAAGCATTTCGCCCGGCGTGTTAACGTTTCTGCCAGCTCGCCGCCTTATTTATTTATGTGTGTGTTTGTCTCACCACCACCATCGCTATATATATAGTAAACAACAACAAATACAATAAAAACACAACAACGCGAAGACGTGGTACAAGTAAAGTATTAGCAGACGCTCTGGGAAGGAAAGAAAGATGGTTTAACGTTTCGAGCAACGCTCTTCTTCAGAAACAGAGCAAAGTCCAATAGAAAGAAAGACGGAGGAAGAAAATCGCCAACCATTCACATATGCATAGATAGATATATATGCATATGTGTGTATATACGACGGGCTTCCATACAGGTTCAGACAACCAAATTCGCTCACAAGGCACTGGTTGGCCCGGGGCTACAAATGTAGAAGACACTTGCTGAAGGTGTCACGCACTGGGACTGAACTAGAAACCACGTGGTTGCAAGGCAAGTTTCTTAGACACACAGCTATATATGTATTGGTTTCAAATTTTGGCACAACGCCAGCAAGTTCGGGGGATTGAGTAAGTTGATTACATTGACTCCAGTGCTCAGTTGGTATTTATGTTATCGATCCCGAAAGAGATGAAAGGCAAAGTCGACCTCGGTGGAATTTGAACTCATAACATAAACACGGACGAAATGCCTCTAAGCATTTGATTCGGCACGGTAACGACTCTGCCGGTTCGCCGCCTTATACAGCTATATATATTATATGTAAATTATATATTTCGTGTTAAGTGGCAGATATATATGTTTCATGTTCAACGACAGAAGTAAATATTTCAAAACGGGCAGATTTAATGCTAAAATTTTCTGGTTTGAATTACTAAGATCGTGAGCTGTTGACAAAATACTAAATCTCATTCGTAAACACACACAACTAAAAATAGATGAGGTTATGTATCATTAAACATCTAGAAATGAACGTTAAAAGAATAATTAGATATTTTAGAGAACATCCACATCCTTATCAAGATAATAAGAGGAAAATATCCCGACAAAATTCTACCTGCCACACTTCCGCTTTTTTAGTTTGCCCACGACCTTACGTAGCTTTCTGGCCCTATTTCCGGTAAGTTCGCCATCATCAGCTCGCCGCTGGGAAAGTTCACCGTCATCAATTCAACGAAGGGAAAGTTCGCCGTCGTCAGTTCACCGTTTTTTT
>NC_068988.1:49896197-49897771 GCF_001194135.2 Octopus bimaculoides
GGGGGGGGGGGGTCTGAATAAATTAGTTTTTTAACTATTAACGGTGAGAAACTATGGATGTATTTTCTCGGTAAATTTTCCTTGCCGTAAACTTTCCTCGCGATGAATTGATGGCGGTGAACTTACCCTGCGGTAAATTGATGGTGGTGAACTTAGCTGTTATCCTCTCACCCATAGTGCCTCCTCTCTATTTCTCACCCCGCTTTACCGATTCTCTTCATTGGTTCTGTTTCCACTTCCATATTAGCATTTTCCTCTCAAATACGAACACACAAATCTGACGCATCCAACGCACCTTCCTCATTAGGATTACTTCCCATTATGTCTTTGCTAAATTCTAGAATATACTCCAGTATTCCCTTTGTGATACGATTTCCATCAGGCATACTGATCACCATTCGCTCCGATAGCTTCAGTATCTTCGAGCTGCTTCTCAAATACATCTAACAGGACAATGAGCCGCTTAACTCTCAATATTTCGACCTCTACACACAACACTCCTTGATCTTCGACTTCGCCTTCAAGAGTCAGTGTTCCACCTCCCGTTTCCAGAGGAAACAAATGCTCATCTTCTTACTCAAAATTTATAGGACGAATGATTTTAATATGTAATCTCAACTCGACTCCCCAGCCTACTCCAGAATTACGCACTTGTACTTCTCTGTTCTCTCTTGCATTCACCCTCGTAGTCTGATTCTCGTCCCTATCCACCATGTTGTTGGCACTCCGTCGCTTACGACGTCGCGGGTTCCAGTTGATCCGATCAACGGAACAGCCTGCTCGTGAAATTAACGTGCAAGTGGCTGAGCACTCCACAGACACGTGTACCCTTAACGTAGTTCTCGGGGATATTCAGCGTGACACAGTGTGACAAGGCTGACCCTTTGAATTACAGGCACAACAGAAACAGGAAGAAAGAGTGAGAGAAAGTTGTGTTGAAAGAGTATAGCAGGGTTCGACACCGTCCCCTGCCGGAGCCTCGTGGAGCTTCAGGTATTTTCGCTCAATAAACACTCGCAACGCCTGGCACGCTATTCCCCATCATTATTACCATACCTTCTACTACTCCCACATTTACACACACACTCCACGTACACTCATCTTCTGCATGCACAACCCTTTTCTACTATTCCTATCCTCCACATTTTGACACATCTTTCACTCTTATATACAAATAAACACACTGTTTCACACACACACACACTCACTCACACACACACTCATACACATAAACATGCACATACACACTTTGGCAGTACTTGTTTTCTTTCGCACCTTCGAATTACCCATATTTCTTTCTTTAAAATCACACCTTTCTCACGTTCTCTCTCACTCTCCTTCTCTATGTGTGTGTATAGATAGATAGATAGATAGATAGATAGATAGATAGATAGATAGATAGATAGATGCATACATATATACATACATACATATATATGAATATGCATGTGTGTATGTATATATATATATGTGTGTGTGTGTATATATATATATATGCATGTGTGTGTGCATATATGCATGTATGTATGTATGTATATATATATATATATATATATATATATATATATATATAT
>NC_068988.1:49898455-49901183 GCF_001194135.2 Octopus bimaculoides
TGGATGACTGTACGTGTTGTATACATGCGTATGCTTATATGCATACATACATACATATGTATATGCATATGTATATACATATATATATATACATATACATCTGTATGTATATATAAACATTTTTGTGACAGACATAAGAAATATATGAAGACGAGTACTTCTTTTCAGATACTTCATGTACTTCTTTTCATTCACTGAGTTGTATTTTTATTTTATTTCGTATTTTTTTTTTTTTTTGCCTTATGAAAATGAAATGGTAACTGATAGTTATCTTAAATTTTCACATATGGTTTCAGCTTTACAGCTAAGATTTTTGGCACCTTGACCTCTAGAAATCAAATGAGAGTGTTCTTGGAGTTATTAAGAAAACAGATCTTGTCTGTGTACATCTGTGATTGGATTGTCTTATTGAACTTGGCATCGTCTCAGTAGAAAAACCATAGGCTTTCAAGATGAACCTGTGGGAAATTGATGCAATAGTTCCAATCGATATATTGTGTATTCGCACTCATGCACACACGTATGCATGCGTGCGTATAGGAAAGTGAGAATGTGTGTGTGTGTGTGTGTGTGTGTGTGTGTGTGTGTGTGTATGCGTGTGCGTGTGCGAATACTCGCACGAGTAGGTGATGTTTCTCTATGTATCTATGTACTTTTATGTGTAAACACTTATGCATGTATGTCATTAACACTGCATTAACAACATTTTGGTTTTCTGGCATAAATTGATTTGTGTGTGTGTGTGTGTGTGTGTCCGTCCGTCCGTCCGTCCGTCTGTTTGTCTGTCTGTCTGTCCGTGTCTGTATGTTTATGCGTGTAATTATGTATGTTTATAGATAGATAGATAGATAGATAGATAGATAGATAGATAGATAGATAGATAGATAGATAGACATAGGCATACATATACAGACACTGGTATATATGTATGCATGCATGCATGTACGAAGGAGTGCTGAAAAGTCTTTGACTTTAAGGGTATCACGAAAGGCTTGGTTGGAGGCCCAACCTCTCGAGTTCTTTTACAGGGTTTAGAATAACTGAAGGGCCACTGCATAAGTGCTTGAACCTGAGAGGAGAATATGTTGAATAAAATCATAATTAACTGATCCTTCTGTATTTTCTTTTACCCAAAGCCAGGAACTTTTCAGCACCCCCTTGTATGTTTGTGTGTGTGTGTGTGTGTGTGTGTGTGTGTGCGTGTGTGTGTGTGTGTATCATACATGCACGCATGTAAACCTGTCCTCTTACATTTCGTAATCTGGATTTTTCCCATCACAGACAATTTTTGCTTGTAACCACCGACACTTCTAACCTCTTTACGATTACAAGCAGATCCAAGCTCACACTCAGCCACCAACTGAGAATTATTCGAGCATTATTATTTGTCTAATTTGGCTGCAGTCATCATCATAACGGATACCAACAGCCCTTTTGATTTTCCATTACCTCTTCCTCCAAACAATATGTCCACCACTGACATTCGCTTTAAATATAGCTCAATCACACTACTTTAACCACCACTGTTATTTAAACCCTACTCCCCAAGAACTATATTGAATCCTTTTGCCACATCTACATCTCGGTCATTGAGGCAACCCATACTATCAGCACTAATATTGTCTTGAAATGCTATTGTTACTACTCACCCATTAAGCAAGCCTTCCATGACCACACCTACTGCTATGCTTAAACTACTATACCACAGTCACGAAATCGACTGTTACCACCAAAAACACATTTACTCTGTCCAACATTCCCAACGCTGCTACCTTTATCACAACTACTATCACCGCTACTATCAACAACAGCAACAACAATAGCAAATATATTTGAAATTCAAGACCATCGTTGTATTTATTCTCCTGCCAAGAAATTCGAAGAGAAAGAAGTGAAGAAAAATTCTCTGAAACTGAACCAATACGCAAAAAATGGCAGTGCACCATAATTGTATCAGGTACGTACGGGGCTTCGAATAACCTTATTATGCATTTGCGTAATTTCCGCTGCATCGGTATTCCGTTCAGTCTACTTTAGTACATCTCTGGGTCAAACGGCTATAAAAATATTTCATTTCCTTCTTGCTTTCTTTCTTTCTTTCTTGTTTTGTTTTTTTTTGCTTATTTTTCTCTAGCTTTTTACGACTACAGCGTTCAACTTCTTTCCACATCGTTATGAGCCTAAGCCGTATCGATGACATTGTTCCACCTACACAGAGCACTTTACACTGGTTCTCTTCGGTCCGCCCGGCGAGCAAGAGTGACTCTTACAACTGCACAACTTGTTGTTTCGTGGTAACTAGACGGATGTATTCGAGAATACTGCACTGATTCTATAGTCACTTAGCCGAACTTGACCGATCATTATACATGATTCCACCCGCCTGGATGGAATTCAATTCCCAGCTGAATAAATGAAGCTAAAACGAGTAATCTAGATAATCTAATATCGCAGATCCAGGAGAGGCTACATTTCCTATCAATGTTGTTGTTGCCCTCTATCTTACGAGATATTGCTTTCGCAAATCGACTCCAGGACTTATTCTTTGTAAGCCCAGTACTTATTCTTTCGGTTTATTTTGCTGAACCGCTAAGTGACGGGGACGTAAACACACCAGCATCGGTTATCAAGCGATGTTGAGGAACAAATACAGACACATAAACACACACACACACACACACACACACACACACACACACACGCACGCACACACACATACATATATATA
>NC_068988.1:49901269-49902721 GCF_001194135.2 Octopus bimaculoides
ATATATATATATATACGATGGGCTTCTTTCAGTTTCCATCTACCAAATCCACTCACAAGGCTTTGGCCGGCCCAAGGCTATAGTAGAAGACACTTGCCCAAGGTGCCACGCAGTGGGACTGAACCCGAAACCATGTGGTTGGTAAACAAGATACTTACCACCTTAGGTTATTTCATTCAAAGTTCGTATTAATGAAGGTGCCGTATTTCACATGTTTATTTATTTATTTATACCTGAAATAACAGAAGTGCGGAATAAGGTATATGGTATTTTGTTCGTGAAACAATTCATCAATTGATCTGTTGTTTTGGCGGGAGCTACTTTTCACTCGTAAAGTTTCGGATGAAGCAAAAAGGATTTCTTCATATAATAGTCTCTACCAACTTTAAAAACTGAGCCCTTCCTAATCACAACAAACGGCATTTATTTCTATATAATTGAGGAGATGTACCCTATTTCGATATTTAACTAAGGGACAACGACTTTCCTAAAGATTAGCAATTGACAGAAGCTTTCTGCTCCGGACGTCATTTCCACTTGTGATGTCAATTAGAGCCCCTTGGATGTTTACGTCATGGCATTCTCCTCCAATAACACACCCGACTCGGGTTCTAATTATACCGAAACTAAAATAAGTTATCTTGTCGTTGTTATAATTTTTGTCAGTCTGGGCTTTATCATTCACACCCACCCGATCGGAGATAATTGATTCACTACTCCAACCACTCTCCGCCTATTTACAGACTAGTAATTATGTTTATCCCTTCATTACAGATAAAAAAAAATGAGCAACTAATTGTTGAAATAGGAAGCTACACTCTTGCCTACACGATACTACTTATAAATGAGTAGTAATTATAAATTAAAAAAAAGGAGGATAACTGACAATATAAACAATCAAGGATGAGAAGTCATTTCCTTTCGTATTGTTACTGACATCATGTATCATAATAATAACTATTGTACCTATTACTTTTATTACTATTATTGTTACTGTTATTATTATTATTATTATTATTATTATGTTTAATATTATTATTATTATTATTATTATTATTATTATTGTTATTTCTAATTCTTTCTAATTTTGTCACAAGGTCTGACAATTTGAAGTAAGGGGGCTTCTCAATTACATCGACCCAGTACTTGACCGGCACCTACTTCATTAACCGCCCAAATGGAGGAAAGGCAAGGTTGACGTCGTTGCTTCAATCGAATGGCCGTTAAGCTATTTTTTGGTGAAGCCGCAAGATTTCCTTAGCGACATTTCTTCCAGCTTCAGAACGTAAAAAAGCCGGAAGAAATGTTGTTAAGTAATTAGTTCGACGCGCAACTGACTCTGTCAGATTACCACCTTGATAGAAGAAGAAGAAGAAGAAGAAGAAGAAGAAGAAGAAGAAGAAGAAGAAGAAGAAGAAGAAGAAGAAGAAGAAGAAGAAGAAGAAGAAGAAG
>NC_068988.1:49902827-49910327 GCF_001194135.2 Octopus bimaculoides
AGGAGGGAGGAGGAGGAGGAGGAGGAGAAGAAGAAGAAGAAGAAGAAGAAGAAGAAGAAGAAGAAGAAGAAGAAGACTCTTTTGCAAAACTTTCAAACCTGAGGTGGAAAATTTTTATTTAGTCACATATGGCGACATATGTATGACACGTCTTCTCCAAAAGCTATTGGAGTTTCAGAGAAGAATTCCTTAAAAACTTGCCTTTCGTTGTATTATAACCTGAATCGTGGACTTACGAAGAGAATGCAGCTACATATTCTAGAAAGTAATTAAATAATAATAACACCAATAAAATAATCACTAGTCAATATAATATAAACAATGTAACAAATAATGTCAATAAATATTGTTTTCAAATTTTCACACAAATCTGAGGTGCTTAAGTCGATTGGATTAACCCCAGTATAGATTAATACTTTATTTTATCGACCCCAGTGGGATGAAAGGCAAAGTTAACCTCCGTGTGATTTGAACTCGGAGTTCAAAGAGCAGGAGGTAATGCCGTTAAGCATTTTGTCCAACAAAAAATACTTGATCATTTTGTATAGCCACATGCAATGTTAGATACATGCTTCCATAAACAGAATGTTTAAGTTAAAACAATGTTTAGACAATCTTTTTGTTTTTTAATTTTCTATTTTCATTATAGGGACTCCTAGCATGCAATCTTGACCTAATAAATTGGCTTTGATTAACAAATTTATTCAGGTCGAAAGGGTCTCTAACATTATTGACAATAAAATACATTTGACCATATGGGAACACAAGAGACGAGAGATAAATGCTACATTTTTGATAAGTTTTGCCTTTGACTTTTGTATATTAACATTGCAAATGCGAATTTGATAGGGAATTGAATAGTTGTCTTAAATTAAATGGCAAATCTGTATCAGATGGTTACAGACTGTTACGAGGAAACGAGCATTTAGTGAAGTACATCCCGTGTCAACAGTCATTTAACTTGCATTTATCAGTGTCAGTTACAGACAGAACTTTATAACAAGTACAGTTACAATGAGTTTTTCAGTGGTCAGGATTTCTAAAGATCATTCTCGGAGCTCAATTTTTTTATTCTGATGCAATGAGATTGATGTTAAGAGAATAAAGAAATTCTGGTAGATTTAAAACTACATGATAAGAATCGGCAATAGAAGCGTAAGTGTAATAGTTTTTCAATGTCTTCATATTATCATTTGTCAGAATTGTTAGCATGCTGGGCAAAATGCTTAGCGGCGTTTCGTTCGTCCTTACGTTCTGCGTTCAAATTCCGCCGAGGTCGACTTTGCTTTTCATCTTTTGGGGGCGATAAATTAAGTACCAGTTACACACTGGGGTCGATGTAATCGACTTAACCCCTTCCCCTAAATTTCAAGCTTTGTGCCTATAGTAGAAAAGAATATTATTATTATTAAGGTGGCGAGCTGGCAGAAACGTTAGCACGCCGGGCGAAAGACCTAGCGGTATTTCGTCTGTCTTTACGTTCTGAGTTCAAATTCCGCCGAGGTCGATTTTGCCTTTCATCCTTTCGGGGTCGATAAATTAAGTACCAGTTACGCACTGGGGTCGATGTAATCGACTTAATCCCTTTGTCTGTCCTTGTTTGTCCCCTCTATGTTGAGCTCCTTGTGGGCAGTAAAGAAATAAGAATTGTTAGCACGCCAAGCGTCCGTCGCTACGTACTGAGTTCAAATTCCGCCGAGATTGACTTTGCCTTTCAGCCTTTCGGAGTCGATGAAAAAAGTGCCAGTCGAGTACTTGAGTCGATATAATCTTCTATCCTCCCCTTCCCCCAATTTCAGGCCTTGTGCCTGTAGTAGAAAATATTATTAGTAGTAGTAGTAGCGGGACTGGTGGTGGTGGTGGTGGTGGAAATAGTTCCCGGTAATATTGCCCATTGGTGAAATCATTCTCTAAATTTTCGATGCATAGTGAATTGAATTTTCCTTGTTACTGGCATGACAACGGAGAAGAATGTTTATGGTATTACTATGTAGAGTTTTAGCATTAGAAATTCTGCCTACACCAAATAACAGCAACTAATCAGCATCGCACGGAAGTTCTACATGAGAAAAGATATTTTTGTGATGACAATTTAATGCTTGTATTAACATTTAGACGAAAAATTTCGCTGGAATTCCAGATGCTAAATTTTATCAAACATGAGCAGCTACTACAAGACCGCTATGCTCTTCTCTGCGTACTACTGGGAAAATCTGGCGAAAATCAACTCTAAGTATAAAGGTTTCAAGTTTTGTCACTACGGCATTAATTTGGCGGGAGGAGATGAGTCGATTACATCGACCTCACTGTTCAACTGGTACTTAAATGACCCCGAAAGGATGAAAGGCAAAGTTGACATCGGCGGAATTTGAACTCAGAACGTAGCAACGGGCGAAATACCGCTAAGCATTTCGTCCACTGCGCTAACGATTCTGCCAGTTCGCCGCCTTAACCTTAGGTATAATGCTAAATAATTATTTATCACATCTCCCAGCATTCGATCCGCTACTGCGAAAAGATGGCACTAGCACATATTCTGGAAATCACGTCAATATCACGAAGTAGACACCTTTTGGTATTAAGTGAAAATACCTAGCAATATGCGTTTGAATTTGTAGGGATCGGAAGCTTGAAACTTGAGTGTGCTGTGCGGCCCAAATCAAGCAATATTATGACGGTACCAGCTGATGCTGTAGAAAGAGCCATATGGTTATTTTTACCTACATATGACAAGAAACATTGAGTAAAAATATTTTAGTCGAATGCCTGGCGTGTCAATGAATATTAATTCAATTTTATCGATGCCGATTTTTGTTTCAATGATTTCAAATGTAACTTTTTATTTTTTTATTTTTTGGCATCATGTAACCATTTGATATTCTCACTGTAAAAATTTTCAACCGCAGGATCAGTTTTATTTTTATAAACTCTGACATTATCATTTGTAAGACTTTCGATCAAACTGTGTGCGTTGATTGTGCGATGCACATAAAGCCATTCACTGGATATTACAAAGCTATTGGATTTTCTTGTCTTCTTTCATACATGTAATCTTTAAAACGTGCTCTACAACTCTAATGTTCTTGAAGGAGAGCAAAACCGTTGTATATTGGCAACTATCTAAACATATCACCAGAATGCGTCTATCGGTATTCATTCAGGCATTTTTCCTATTCTGAAACATGTTTTGTCTTGTTTTTTTAATCATCATCTTGCATGCGTACTGAAAATTTTTGCCGTGTTGTTAGCACTGAGAAAATCATTGAAACTTGCAGCATCTGCCTTGTACTGAAGCTACACAAGGTAAGAATGAAACAGCTGCCTCCATTATGTCTTACGTTACTGTATATAGTAACGTAAAGATATGCTGTATAATGTGAAAGATACAGTGTATAGGTTCTCTCAGTAGCTTCTCAGATCCATTTACATCATCTTACTCTTCTCTGCCATGATTTACCTCCATTATGCCAAGTGTAATATTGCAGAAAATTACCATAAAGAATTTCTCTTGCCTGGGGATTATCTTCATTTTTCTTAAATTGTTGATTACGTTCGAGCGCCTCTTGTGTATGATTTGGATCAAAAGTAATTATTCGTTAACTGGGCATGTGCATTGGCAAACATTCAACTACAGGATGTCTTTGTTTAATTGGAAACAGAAACAAATCTCTAACAAGCCTCAAAGGCTCTAAATATGTCGGTAGTTTTCAAAATTTATTATTTCATCAGATTGATTTTCAGTACCAACGCCAAAACGTACTAAGATTTGTTTCTTTCTGCAGTGAAATTATTATAAAATGTGATCAACACCTTTGAAAATATACACGTAAAAATATTTTGCTGCCTTACTTGAGGAAAACTTCTCAACATTAATATGTGCTTCGTACCTTTGTAGTGACTATAGATTATTTGGAACGACGCATTGTTTGCCAACACCCTATTTCAAATGCTTGTTTGAACAGTATGACTCCCTTTTTCTCTCTAAGACTTCGGTTACGGTACTATGGATATAAATAAATTCTAATTTCCTTATTGCCCACAAGGGGCTAAACATAGAGGGGACAAAGACAGACAAAGGGATTAAGTCGATTACATCGACCCCAGTGCGTAACTGGTAATTAATTTATAGACCCCGAAAGGATAAAAGGCAAAGTCGACCTCGGCGGAAATTGAACTCAGAACGTAACAACAGACGAAATACCGCTATGTCTTTCGCCCGGCGTGCTAACATTTCTGCCAGCTCGCCGCCCATTAATTCTAATTAATATTTGTGGCCTATGCTCTCTTGGACATTTTTTATTACACTGACCATCCAACATAGCAGGAGAGTTTATAGTATCTCCCCCATGGACCATATATTCAAACTGTAAAGACGTGATGTGTGTAGATTCTTTGAATATGGCAGTTCAGAGCAAACAACATTATCTTTTGTCATGTATTGGATTTATTTTCTATTATGAAAAAAAAATGCGGCAAGGAAGTAGTGCTTATTTTTAAAATTCTATGACACTCTCATAAGCAATAATCTTTTCAAGGATGCTGGATTTGATAACGAAGAGTTGGATAAAGCTTTCAGATTAGAGTAGACTATAAGAAATTTTAAGAAACAAGATTCTTTTTTTTTTTTTCTTTCATTGAGATTAGTCTATAGAATATAATGGAAAGAACTGATCACAAATGTCAATTTGATACATTCTAAAAGGCATCAGAATGATAAATATTTCAAGTGTAGCGTTAAGTAGAGAGAGATAAGCCAAAAAAAGATGTATTGTTTCACATTTACCGAAACCATCACGGTTAGCCAAAAAGGTAGCATTGTATGTGTAAATATCCTAATAATTAATAATGTGTCTACTGAAACTGTATAAGTCTCTTTCAAACGAGGAAAATTGCAATTTTTAATGCAAGAAGTTCAGAGAAAGAATAACACAAAATATAAGGGGTTATGCATCTTGGAAGAACATGTAATTTTACAATAAATTACGATTATTAATGCTAATACAGAACTGAACTGGGCTTTGGAAATTTATTGTTCATTTAGATTCCCAACACTTTAATGTTTGCAAACTTGAATTCTTTCACTTTTCTATGGTGATTCTATATCATTCCATAAGTCAAAAATGTCTCCTGGAAATTTGGTATTGAAATAAACGAAACATTTGTCAGACATCATAACTAATTTATTACAGGCTGAAAGGCGAAATGAAAAGGGTAGCTGCTATGACATATCCTATTAAAGTTCCCCAGCATGGAATATTACTGTTGTATCATAATAAAAGTAATAATAAAAATTATCTGTAACATAGGAAAACGTTGCGAATTTTGGGGAAGAGTATATTTGGTTGTATCGATCGAGGTATTTGATTGAAACTTATTTTATCAACCATAGAAAGCTGACAAAAGAATTAGCCTTAGTTTGGATACCGAGCTCGAACCCCACCAATGCCAACTCTACCCCTTATTCATCATGGGTCGATAAAATAGAATGATAGCCTACTATAGAGCTGCTGATATCAACTAAGCCCCTTACTTAAAACTAATGAACTTGTGCCTAAATTAGAAACCAATGATGTTATAATTAGAGTTGCGTTGTTTTTCATAGCTGTGGCTAAATGTACTCTGGAAGTTCTGTGAGTGTTTTCTTCTTTTCCTTTTGAGAGAGTTGCACTTGTTGAATTTGTTGTTATTAAGCCAACCAGAACCGAGCGGGACTGGTCGACACCGAGTTTTCTTTCTTGTTTTTGTTTTTGTTTTTTTTTGCTCGTCCTACGGGGTAAAATTTTGAGAGACAGAAAAGAGATTTTTTTTAAATCGAAGTAGAATATGCAAAATGGCTCTCACACTTTCGTCCTTGCAGGCTTGGTAACAAGAGAGAAAAGTGTAATTAATACGGAAGGTGAAACTATTGTTAGGGGTCAACGCCTCCTACCACACAACACCACGGTGGCTGTAGTAGCCAACAACAGCAGATGCATTACTAGCCATGACAACATCAATAGTGACAACAACAGCAGCACAGAGCAATAACAACAGCAGCAACAGTGGTAACAGCTACAATATATCAAACAAAGAAACAGCTGCCGCAAAACCACCGCTGTCTGGCACAAAATCATCAGCGGGAGAGAAAAAATTCACAGCTATCACCCTTGTAACAACAAGCAATAGTTGTAACAATGCAATCACTGTCACCACATCAATATTAAGTAATGATATTAACAACAAGAAAGGTAACAACAGTGGTAGGAGAAGTACGTAATTTGCTGGTATTGCAAAAAATTGTTGATTTAGTCCCACTGGATAAACAAAACATCAATATCTTCAAAAAGTAGAAAGGCACATCAATAGACTAGCAAAAAGCTGTACTCACAATACCTCGGCAGATCCTAAACGAACAGGCGAAAGGAAACACTGTTCTATAAAGATATAGAACTGAAGAGACACAGACTTAAACAAATATCTTCAGAGCAATCTCGACTCTGTTTGAAAAAAAAATCTTGGGAGACATATCGTGAGACGGGTACGGGTCAGCTAGTTTAGTTCTATGCTATAGATTAGTATAGTCCCGAGAACGGACTTTCTCAAAGAATGCACTTGTAGATTGGAGCTGGGAGAGAGAAATTTAATTCATTATTAGCCTCTAGGGCCAAGGTAGGAGAAAGAAATTGTCTAAGTGATCAGGATAACTATAGTTTTTGTGAGATTTCCACGAGTAGCACTCGGAAGTCTCCTCGCTTTAGGAGAATTTTCTTTGTTAAACCTTTATACCTATCATATTTGCTCTTGTTTACAGTGTTTTAATCACAAACCCCCTCTTATTCTGTAACCTTGTCCGTGTTTTCTTTTCTATGGGAAGCGCTGGTAGCAAATAAAGAAATCATTATTACTGTTGTTTCTAAGGTGACGAGTTGGCAGAATCGTTAGCACACCGAGCAAAATGCTTCGCGGCATTTCGTCCATCTTTACGTTCTGAGTTCAAATTCTACCGAACTCACTTTTCCTTTCTTCCTACTGGTTATCGACAAGCGCCTACCTGAAAATTTAAGGCTTTGTGCCAATACTTGAAAGGATTATTAATGTTGTTGTTGTTATTATTAGTGTCAGTAGTAGTAGTAACAGTAGTAGCGGCAGCAGTTGTAGCATTAGCAGATGTAACAGAAGAAGAAAAAGATCAACATCTCGTGCAAAAGTATATGTGTATGTATGTGTACACACGAGGGATAGAGAGATAGAGAAAGAGAATATGTGTATGTATGTTTTCAGTTCAATTGAAGACGATTGCGATCGAAATATAAAAAAAAACGTAGTAATCATTTGAAAGTTTCAAGTTCTAATGCAGGAACCAATTAAATTGCTTGTATTTTGTGTATGAAGGATTGGTATTGTTGACAAAACGAGAGAGAATAAAAAGTGAGCGATTGCTCTATCGAACTAATGCACACGATTTTTTTTATTTTCCTTCATTGTGTGTACACTTAGTTCTAAATATTTAAAAGCCTGTTT
>NC_068988.1:49914273-49916493 GCF_001194135.2 Octopus bimaculoides
AAGAAGAAGAAGAAGAAGAAGAAGAAGAAGAAGAAGAAGAAGAAGAAGAAGAAGAAGAAGAAGAAGAAGAAGAAGAAGAAGAAGAAGAAGAAGAAGAAGAAGAAGAAGAAAGCTGTCTTTGAATCCATGACTATCAAAGAAGTTGTTGGAATTATTAAGCAAGTCCAGGAAGAACAAAGGAAAGACAAAGAAAGAGTTACTTAGATCTAGAAACACCAAAACTAACACAAACATAGAAAGCCAAAACAAAAGTTGGATGTCAACATCACTGTCACCATCAACAAGACCGACCACAGGAAGATACTGGCAGTAGATGGAATTGTCAGTGTTTGGATCGAGAACCTGACCAGCATCTACGAAGTTCTCACATCTGCTTGTAATGTTATCATCAAGACCTCAGAGAAATGCTCTGAATAACCTTCAGATCATTTTTAAACACAAGACATGTAAAACTACAGATAGTTCGGCCCCATACTCAGGACATGCAAGATCATCACTTCCATCATCACAGACAGGAACTATAGCAGGATAGAAGAGGTGTTTAAAAAAAAAAAAGCTACCGATGCAAGGGCCATCTAATCTTCAATAAAGCTACGTAGTAACAGGTCGAATCAGAGACCGGAAATAATCGTCATCAACCTTAACTATTTCGCTAATCTCTGTAAAATTTGCGCAGGGAAAAATGCATTCAGCATCCAGTAACCGGGTTCCTGCCTGCGATGTCCTCTTAGGTTGTCTGTTGAGAATAGGTAGAACTGTGGATAATTTACGCTGTCCGTATAGACTACCCTACTGAACAACCTATCTAGATGCGGTCTGGATGATCTGATTTGGATTACCCATACCTACATCGGCACATTCGAGAAACCTATTCGGTACTTGTCAGGCCGTTGTAAACATCTAAACTGGTTTGTGAGGTTTTTGCACCCAACTCTCTTATCAATCAACTCCACACAGCCGAAGTGAGTACACTCAATATGACATTCCAATTTCTCTCTAGCACGAACGTGTGGAACATTCCTATGAGGAACTCAAAACGCCAGAAGAAATCTGGCTGCTCCCATCAATGCTAGAGTGTAGACGGCTACCAGTCTGAAAGTAAGCCCTTCGATGATAGTCACGTCCTCTTCTCACGACTTATCTTCTTATCCCAGACATTTAGAAAACCCCTTACCAACTCGAACGTCTTACCGTGGACCACTCTGAAATGCGTATATTTCGTAGTTACTGAAAACAGGAATGAAGTTGTGCTTTATAAATCTTGGTTTCGCTAATGATAACCACATCTCTGTCTAGTCACCTGATATTGTTAAACGGGTAACCCTGCTTAAAAAGTGACCCACGGCCACATGCATACACACTGCCAATTCCACAAGTAAATCTTTATATAGTCTCTTGTTAATACTTCTCAGAAATCTCACATTCCATCGGTATTTTTGTTTGTTTGTTTGTTTTTTAATGCTTTGTGATATTCGAATGATTTTTATGTGTATCTGTATGATGTTTGTTAATGCGGTGTAGTTATCGTGTGTATTATGTTTGTATATTGAACAATTTGTATGTTCATCATTTTTTCTCGTTGTTGTTGTCGCTGGTGCCTATCGCCGAGTAGTTCATGGTTTCGTTTCTTATTCGTGTTGTGGGGGGTTCTGGCTAGTGGTGTGTTTGTGTCTGTGTCCGAGATACTCATGGTGATGATGATAGCATTAATTTTACTGGTGCTCCTGCTGTTGGAAGTGCTACTGGTGTGTTGTTACTCAAAAGCACTTTGTTTTTATTGACATCAAACGACTGAAAGTCTAAGTTGACCTCGGCGAAACTCTAACTCAGAACGTAAAGAGCCGGACAGATTGCGACAAAACACATTTACCGACGCACTGATAATTCTGCAAGCTCACCGCCACTGATAATATTGATGGTAGTAGTAGTAGTAGTAGTAGTAGTAGTAGTAGTAGTAGTAGTAGTAGTAGTAGTATTTGTGATTGTGATTGTGGTGGTGGTGGAGGTGGTTGCGTTGGCGGGGGATGTGTTGTTATTATTTAGATCCTCCCTTAGCATTAATGGACTTGTGCCAAAATTTGAAATCGTTATTATTATTATTATTATTATTAGTAGTAGTAGTAGTAGTAGTAGTAGTAGTAGTAGTAGTAGTATGTTGATGTAAAATGTATTTCCACTAAACTTTATAAAAAAAAAGATCAATAATATTTCTCAAGACAT
>NC_068988.1:49916828-49921830 GCF_001194135.2 Octopus bimaculoides
CTCTCTCTCTCTCTCTCTCTCTCTCTCTCTCTCTCTCTCTCTCTCTCTCTCTCTCTCTTTCATCGTGCTCGTATGTGTATGATGTGCCTATGATAACTGAAGTGGTAATATTCAATACGCTGGATCAACAGGTTATTTCTGAGACTACTTTTGCAAGTTTCATTCGATGCAGACCACATTGGGAGTACTCAATCATAACAGTAACGACGCAGTCACTATCAAACCCATACCACCAACACCACACTGTTATCACCATCACAGCTTGGCCTGCTCGAAATGACAGCCAACCCTAACTCAAATCGCTTCATACTTCCCTTGGGAAAAGAAGTATACATTAGACAATTTAGTATTAAATACCTCATTAGCACGCCGAGCGAAATGCTTACCGGTACTTCGTCTGTCTTTCCGTTCTGAGTTCAAATTCCGCCGAGGTCGACCTTGCCGTTAATCCTTTCGAGGTCGATAGATTAAGTACCAGTTACGTACTGGGATCGATCTAACCGACTGGCCCTCCTTCCCAAAAGTTTCGGGACTTATGCCTAGAGTAGAAAAGAATATTAAATACCTCAGAAGGCGGCTGGCCAACAGAATCGTTAGCACACCGAGCGAAATGCTTAACGGCATTTCGTCCGTCTTTACGTTCTGAGTTCAAATTCCGCCGAGGCCGACTTTGCCTTTCATCCTTTCGGGTCAATAAGATAAGTACCAGTTGAGCAATAGGGTCGATGTAATTGACTTATCTCTACCCACGAACTTGCTGGCCTTATACTAAAATTTTAAGCCAATATTAAAACCTCTAAATCTGTTACATCTTCTGTAACAGCTGGAACATCTTTCATCATAAGTCTGCTCAATCAATATTGACATAACACTAAGGAAAAATGCACAATCACTGCCGAAATCACTAACAACGCAACTACTACGAGACGCAATGTGGTCGCCCGGCCTGTTAGAAGCAGCAGCAAAATCTCACAGTCAACCAACAGGAAAACGAAAGGACACATTCTGTAATACCTAATGCCTTTTATTATGGATTTAACCGATCACTATTTAAAGCTAAACAGCAACAGTACTTCGGATAACTTCTACCATCACAAACAACAACTACAATACCACCACCACAATAGTAGCCAAATTTCCCTTAAATAAAACAAAGGACACACTACTACCTTGTGTAGTCCATAGTGCTAGATAGACTATGTCTGAAAATAAGACGAGATATTCGAAGCTGGAACGTTTTTCATCAAAAGTTAGCTAAGTTAGTACCTACCTAGGGTTAAACAGCAGCAACAAGAACCTCGATATCAGTGCTATAATGCTACTACTTCCCCAACAATTACAACACAACTACTATCACCAACAGTATTAACAACATTACTGCAAAATAACTAGAATCAATAACCAGGGTACTACAACCTCTACTGTCATCTATTCTACCCAACAAACAAGAACAAAAACAGCAAGACAATACATGTCAAAAAAAAGACTTGTGTGTGTCAATGCTGATTAAATGTTTTATATTCAAAATTACTCAACTATAGAACAGGTAATATTACAGTTCAGTGCAAACACAACTTTCTAGAAGTCTCAGATTCACCGCTTTATGATTGACATGTCATTTTAATATAGCTGATGCTGTATTCAGCCCTCTGCTCAACAATCATAAGTTTGTAATAATTCACCATTTGTTATTTACTGTGCTGTGTCATAAACACTACTCCACCTAACTGACTACCAAGTAGGTGAGGTATAATTGTCTAGTAACGACCATAATGATGATGCACTGTTAAGGAAGAGATGCAGAGGACGTGTATAGAATGAAGAGGTATGGTGGATTTGCATCGATATACTTGTGTTGCAGTAGGGGATCATGAATCAGATTGGATCAAAGCAGAGTAATAATAACGTTGTATCTTTGAACTAGATGCTGAACATAATTTTCCGGCTGTGCACAAATTACAGTAGATATGAAAGACATGAAATGTTGAGATCTGGAACAAGATAGTGAAATATGTACTATTCATGGTTCGTAATAATCTCGAATGTAAATCGTCGGATTAGTTTAATACTGACAAATGGAATCAATCTTTTCCCAAAACTGTGACTAAACTGAGATACTAAGATCATATAGCGGTATAACGGTATATCAGTCGTCAAGTATAAGCAGAACAATACAAATATTGGCTCTGGTGGATGAAAGGTAATAGTTGATATTTCAACACATGTGGAAGAGATGATGTTGCTTAGTCCCAGGTCAACTCATATCGCGTTCAGCTATGACCTAAACCATTCTCGCCATGATCAGTCAATCTTTTTAGTCTTATATAGGTCTTATATTATCTGATCTCCTGTCTTTGCACCATGAGTAACAAAGTACTGGCTCCTTCAGGTATATTTTGTCGGTGTGTCAGCAGTAATAACTTTTAAGGTTGTATATAAAAAAGGTCCCGTTGATCAGGATGATATTATGATATTAGTGACGGTGAAATATTGATTGAGCGGTGGAATATACTGGTTGGTTGTAGTGGCTAGTGAAGGTTTGCGTTGCGTGATATTTGCATTAGTAGCTTTATTTATTTATCTAATTATATATTTCAGTCATTAAACTGAAATAAGTAAATGCCAGGACACCGCTTTGAAGAATTTTAGTCGAACGAATCGACCCTAGTGCTTATTTTTAAAGCCAGGTATTTATTCTATTACGGGATTGTAAACACACCAACACCGGTTGTCAAGCGACGGTGAGGGACAAAAAAACAGACACAAAGACATACACACACAAATTCACTCACAAGGCTTTGGTCGGTCCGGGACTATAGTAGACGATACTTATCCATATGCCACAAAGTGGGATTGAACCCGAGACCATGTGGTTGAGAAGAAAACTTCTTACCGCACAGCCACGCCTGTACCTGTTTGAGTAAATTAAAATTTATTAGTAGTAGAGCTTTGAGTGAAGCACTGCTTCGTTTCCAATCCCACATTCAAGCCAGGATTTTAGACAGATATACAAGACAGTTCGATTATATCCTTCAAAATGCTGAGCTTCAGGTTGGATCAGAACAGGGTAATGATGATGTGTCACTAAAACATAATATTGAATACTCGTTTTGCAAATAGGGAAAAAAAACTGATATGAAACACTGAGTTCCAGGAGAAGGTAATGAAATCCGTTTTTCTCCCACTTCCTGGTTGGTTAAAATCTTGTTTGTAGATTGCGGTATAACAAATGGAATCGTATCTTTCCCTAAAACATGACTGAAGAAGCTAATGATGATCGATTCTGATATATATATCACCCAATTTCTCTGAATCCCCGTTACTTTTATCATTCTCTCCCTCTACCTTTCTCTTACTTTCTCTCTCTCTCTCTCTCTCTCTCTCTCTCTCTCTCTCTCTCTCTCTCTCTCTCTCTCTCTCTCTCTCTCTCTCTCTTAGTTCGTCCTACGTCCTCACCATGCATATCAACTAATTCGGTTTTCACTTTATTTAAATCTTTTTTGTATTCTTTCCTTCTTCTTCTTCTTCTTCTTCTTCCTCTTCTTCTGCTGCTGCTGCTGCTGCTGCTGCTACTACTATTACCACTGCTGCTGCTGATACTACTGCTGCCATTACTATTACTACTATTATGTACATTGCTTCATCTTGTTTTAGTTGACTTTCTAAGTATTTTTTTGAGAATGCTCAAGCCAAATTTTGGAAAAGCATCCTCCGCGCGTGTGTGAGTATGTGCGCGCGTTAGTCGCATGTATGTGCGCATACGTACGCAAAGAGAGTGACAGAAAGAGAAAGAAAAGTATTTCAACATTCCATTAAATTATTGTCTCAGTTTTAGGAAATCTGTCTTTTATTCTTCACATTTCTATTAAAAGAAAACAAGACAAAGAGAGCAAATGAGATGCTATTTCTTACTCAAACGATTCTGTGACAGTCTTGTCGCAGAAAACTATCGGAATGATTTCCAGTTAATTTAAATAGACTACCAAAGTGTCCAAGTTACTTGGAAAAATTTGTAAGCTTGATTTTTTCACCATTTTTTAAAGTAGAAAACAAAAATTGTAAGTTGAAGCCATTTCTTCTTATTCTGTTTATATTCTGTTTCTGACCACTTGTATTTTCTTATTGTTATTTTTCACTTTCGAGATAGAACGAAAATTTTAATTCCGACATTTTACTTTACTTTTCTGTGGAAGTAAGAGTGGGGACTGCCTTTTGTTTAAGCTTTTTATAGCGAAAGAATCTAAACCTCGATTAAAATATCGTTATTCCATTGGATAACGTGTTTTATTATTATTATTATTATTATTATTATTATCATCATCATTATTATTATTATTATTATTACTATTATTATTATTATTATTATAATTATTATTACATTTTTGTTTTATTTAAAAATTTTTTATTATTTTTATTATTTTTTGTTACTTATTTAATTATTTTATCATTTCATCATTATATGTAAACCCCACACTTTATGTCTGTTTTTGTATTGCCCCCCTCATCCTTCACCCTGGTGGCAAATAAATGAAATCATTATTATCATTTAAGACGTCGCACAGTATCCAATATTGTGTTGTTGGTTGTATTATTATTATTATTATTATTATTATTATTATTATTATTATTATTATTATTATTATTATTATCATCATCATTATTATCATTATTATTATTATTACTATTATTATTAGTAGTAGTAGTAGTAGTAGTAGTAGTAGAAGTAGTAGTAGTAGTAGTAGTAGTAGTAGTAGTAGTAGTAGTAGTGGTAGTAGTAGTAGTAGTAGTAGTAGTAGTAGTAGTAGTAGTAGTAGTAGTAGTATCGTTGTTATTGTCGTTATTAAACAACAACAGTTTTCGTTATCATTATTATTTAGTTTTATTTTTCCAGATTTGGCTTGGTTTGTTAGTTTGTCTGTCCACAGACGCTTATCACTACATGGTCATTTATTGCTCGACGAGAGAGAGAGAGAGAGAGAGAGAGAGAGAGAGAGAGAGAGAG
>NC_068988.1:49921840-49923104 GCF_001194135.2 Octopus bimaculoides
AGAAAGAGAGAGAGAGAGAGAGAGAGAGAGAGAGAGAGATTTATGTTCTCGAACATTTTAATGGTTAATGCCATCAATGTCGTGTCCCTCCTTCTCCACCGTACGTACCATCATCATCATCATCACAATCACCAAGGCCATCACCAACACCAACACCAACATCACCACCAACACCACTATTGTCATCATCGTTGTCATCACAATCGTCATTATCACCATCATCAGTTTCATAAGAGATCTGGTTTAGGAAATACGTGGATTAAAGGAATTGCTCGTGTGTCGGACAAAATGAATTATTTTGCAACCCTTCACATTTTGAATTCAAATTTCGCTGAGATCTGCTTTACCTTTCATCCTTCTTGGGTCGATAAAATTATTACCGGCCAAAAACTGGGATCGATATACTTGACTTTTCCATCATTGCAATATCTGTGACCTTATGCTTATCGAAAAATTCATATTATTGTTACTACTTGATTTGTCAGCAATAGTCTGTCTTTTACAAACTCATGAATTTCTAAGAAATATCGGATTTCTTTGCAAATTGCAATTTTCTTTTTATTTTGTTACTATGTTCATGCGGTCACGTTACATGCAGACTGAGGTGTTATTTTCTCAATTTTTATTCATTTCCGGATCAAAAAGACTACATTTTGGAACGACCCATTTTGTCGTCAGACAGTTTTAAAAAATTATATATAAGCACAATATTCACTAAGGTAACTATAGGTGAAGATTTCCATTAAGGTAGCTGTAATATATATATATATATATATAACAAGTAAAAAGATATATTTTTCAACGCGTAAATACTGATAAAACAGCATATATAGGATAAAATCCTTCTAGAGCAGAAAAATTTGTCACCAATCAACCATGAGGAACGAACTCTGATATCCGGTCAGAGTGCTCTACCATTAAGCTAAACTGCCGACCAACAAATTCTTCTGAAATGTTAGAAGTTATAAAGTCATCTAGAAACGCTAGATGTCATATAAATTACGTCATATGTAAACAAACTTATATTTGTTTAGATATGATGTAGCAGTTCAGCATAAGAGGCTGATAGAATAAGTACCAGGCTCTTCAAAAATTGAGAACTGGGGTTGATTCCTTCAACTAAAATTCTTTAAGGCGGTGCCCCAGCATGGTCACAGTCTAATGACTGAAACAAGTAAAACATAAAACATAAAACATATATATATATATGTATATATATTGGATTTTTAAAGAAGTGAGACGTATATGTATATATATATATATA
>NC_068988.1:49923120-49924436 GCF_001194135.2 Octopus bimaculoides
TATATATATTTATACGCCTCACTTCTTTAAAAATCCTATAGATAAAATTTTTTAAATAAAGAGAAAAAGAAAATGAAAGTGACACAAACGTTCACATTTGCAAACATAGATATTTGTACCTCGAGACACACCAAAGCAAGTGTCCAAATTGTAATAACTCTTACTATGACCACGCTAAAAGTACTGGACGTAGGTCCAAGGATGAAAAACATGGGACGTGTAGGTTAAGAGAGACAGTGCCTAGTTGTTCCAAGATTACATTTTGGGTTAGGTAATGAGGTTTTTTTAATCATTGCCGAGATAATAGGTAGAGATGAGGCTCCGCACCCCTGTCCAGAGTTTGCTATTGAAAGATATAGGGCGACGAGAAACAACAGTTACAACCAAAAAACTTGGGAGAGTACGGGTAAATGGTGAATACAGAGAGATACTACACTCAAGTTTTAACGGTTATCATCAAGGCATGTGTAATTTGAGTATAGAGAAGATATCTTCATTAATAACCTGAAATCGTCGACTAACAAGAGATGAAAGCTTACATGTGGCAGATTGGTTATTGTAACGATTCTTGTTTGCGCGTGACACAACCCATTCCCGCACAATATATTTCAGAGGCAAACGAAAATCGTACTTGGAACAGTTGGTGAGAATGCTAGGTGCGCATTTTTGCTCGTTGGACGTTGTCAGTAGCGTCATACTCACAACCAACCGCATGCTAAGGCAAAATCAGTCACAACTGACACAGACTGAACACAGTACATCCGTAAGAAAAATTATCTCCGGCCGAACACCGCAACCAATTTGCTTTCTGCGATTTATTTACATTAAGTATGATACACAGCTATTTTAACCTAATACTGCTTCCGTTGCGCATAAAAGATTCAGTTGGGCGGCCATTTGTAATACGAGTGATTGTTCATTCACCGTTTTCCTATATCAATAGTGACAGATTACGTCTTAGCATGCGGTTGACTGTGAGTACACGCTACTGTCAACGCCCAACGTGATAAAAATGTGAATCTAGCATACTCATCTGCTACTGATCGGATGATTTTCGTCTGCCACAATATATATCGTACTTTTTAAACACAACACGTCCAAAGCATCTCCAGAAGAATATTGTAGTTAGTTGGCTTTTAGCGACAGATTACCATTAAGCATGATGCACAGGGGCTATTTTAATCTAATACTTCTTCTATTGCATATAGCGAATAAGTGTGTGTATCAGTTTACATATATATGTGTGTGTGTGCACGTATATCCCAATATAGATATGTATGTACACACACACACACACATATATATATATATATATA
>NC_068988.1:49925498-49927559 GCF_001194135.2 Octopus bimaculoides
ATAGATAGATAGATAGATAGATAGATAGATATAGATATATACATATATATATACATACATCTATATATATACATATACATATATACATATATACATATATATATATATATAGAAATGTATATATATATACAGACATATACATATATATATATATATATATATATATATATACACATACATATACATTATACTGCGCTCGTTCTTTCCTCCCACTCTCTCTCTCTCTCTCTCTCTCTCTCTCTCTCTCTCTCTCTCTCTCTCTCTCTCTCTCTCTCTCTCTCTCTCTCTCTCACACACACACACACACACACACACACATACACACGTTTATTACTATATATTGTTTTATTTATATACACACATACGTATATATATAAATATATATATGTGTATACGTGAATGTATATCTATATACATGCATACTTACATATACATATATATACATATATATATATATGTATATATATAAACATATACATATATATATATATATACATACATATACAGATATATATATACATACATATATATATATGTGTGTGTGTGTGTGTGTGTGTGTGTGTGTGTGTGTGTGTGTGTGTGTGTGTGTGTGTGTGTGTGTGTGTGTGTGTGTGTGTGTGTGTGTGTCTAGTGAGATAGATAGATAGAGAGAGATACATTTATATACAAGCACATACATACACACGTATACGCACACTCTTGTATGTACATATATACATACATTATGCTAGCTATATATGTGTCTCTTTACGTCCACATTTGATGTTCTCTCTTTCTCTCTCCATCACCAATAACCTCTCCTGGCAAAAGCATATTCTAAACATGGCTCGAACCACATTTCTAAGATTAGCTCTTCGCTTTAAGGATACGAGTTATGTCAACCCCCAATAGCTTTCGACATTCTGCAAGGCTTTATTGACATATCTGGAATGCAGAAAGACATCCTGGACTGCATCCAGAGAAGGTCCACTCGACTGAGTGGTAGTCAGCCACTAACAGATACGTTCCAGGCGCTGGGCTCGCTCCTCTCTCTACTTTGGTGATTTGTTTGTAGCACATAAGCTTAAATGCTCGTTTAACGGAATCTGTATGGTATAAAAATCTCGTATTTGTTGCCAATGAATATTCAGTTATTTACTCAAGGTATATTTCGTTTATTTTATGTAATTTTCGTTTCAGTGATTGCATTTAATATCATTAATTAAACTAAGGCAGCAAACTAGCAGATCGCCAATGCGCCGGTCAAAATGCTTAGCGGTATTTCGTTCGTCTTTTTGTTCCGAGTTTATGTTCTGCCGAGGTCGACTTTGCCTTTCATTCTTTCGGAGTCGATAAAATAAGTACTAATTGCACACTTCCCCTCCGCATGTATTGGCCTTATGCCAAAATTTGAACCATAATCATAAATTAAATTTTTGACGGACAGATGAAGTAATTTTTTTTGCCATGAAAATTCTCCACGATTAAAATTTATAAAATATATTTTCTATATGGTTGATGCAGGTCCCACAGTTAAAGTGATTATTGGTGTTTTATTTTGTGGTAAGTAATTTCGTGCTGGTAAGTCATTTTATGCCTGCCTTTTACCTTTGATTGTTTTGCGCATTTCGAGTACTTTTTCCATTCTTGCGTCATGTTTCAATAATGAATATTTTGATTGATAATGTTGTATGTTTCTGTGTTTTGGGGTTTGTGTGTTGTGATGTAAGGAAGATAAATGGATGGAATTAGATTGTTTTTTGTCTTTCGTAATTTTTTAGTGTCTGTTGTTTTGATACATTCTCTTTCGTTTTCAATTAACTTTGTTGGGTGTTTTTTTTTTTTAAATACTTGTAGACAGTTACCTGAGGTTCAAAGTTGAGACTTTTATAAATAGAACAATACACCCAAAAGCTGATGTCCATCAGCATTTCTCCCAAGATCTTCACGTGGTTGTGAAGATCAATAACTAAAATCTATTTTAAATCTTTGTAAATCGTATGTAACGCAGAAAAAAAACCCGGTTATTGTTTCATGTGAAAAGGAAATTTCTTGGTTAATGAGCGTTCGTGTAGTGGCATA
>NC_068988.1:49927569-49929942 GCF_001194135.2 Octopus bimaculoides
GTGTGTGTGTGTGTGTGTGTGTGTGTGTGTGTGTGTGTGTGTGTGTGTGTGTGTGTGTGTGTGTGTGTGCATGCGCGCGCAGTTCTAGACGCTTTTCATTATTCAGCTAAAACACTGACATTAACCTCTGCTTTACTTATTTATATTAGATCGTACCTGTACATCTAAAATGTTGCTGTAATTATTGAAAAATAATTTTAAAAATTAAATATAAATGTTCGTGTCTTAAGTTACCAAAATGACTGTATGAAGATGCCAAAACACTTGGTTCAACGCAGTACTTCAAATTAAATTTTCTACTAAACATTTACCATAAAGTTACATCAATCTCACCGACAGAAATTATAAAATTATAAGCAGTATAAATTTAAGAAATCATTTATTATTAACAAAACTATATTTACTTTTGTAATATATATTAGTCAACTTTGAAATGGCGTAATGCTTTGTGCGTTGGCAAAAATATTGCTTCACTATAGATCTGAATGAATATTTATGGATTTATATATAGATTTAATGACAGATCATTGATAATTCTTTATCTTTTCAATACCGTTCTGGCCGGTATTTTGCATTTTCAGTCGTAAGCAGAGAACATTAAAGACAAGGTGAACTAAAATACTGATGAGTAAACTACAAAGAAATACTTACTGATAAATATACTCAATCTCACGTAATTTTGTTATCTTATTCTTCCAAATGATAAATTAGCAACAATATACACATTATTCAGATGTTTAAATGTAATGGCAAGGAAGCTTGGTATAACGTCACTGTTATACACAGGTGTGTGGAACTACATTACGCATTGATCAACATCTGATCAATGCTGTTTGATCTGTTTGTTAGCAATCATACTAGGCGGTTATCTTCTTTAATCAAAATCGAGATGTATGAAGTAAAATTCACTCAATCATACCAGTACATCACGCAGACTTGCAACAGATCATCAATATTATTTTTCACGTATATGTCGATTTCGACTTCTGTGTAAGTAAGTGAAAAATATTCACCCAGTGATTAATGTCTGTACATTAGAAGCTTTAGTCGGTAAATATTAAACTTGGATCAATGCCAAGAGTTCGGATTCAATTTCACAAATGATCGAAACGGTTGGATGCCGTGGTCTTTGATTGACGAATGGGTGACATCATGGCATCATCTCCAGATTCGTGGAAAAGCTTCAACTAAATACTACAGCTAACGGGGCACTCGTTTATTGTACAGTGATCACACTCCCAAAAGAGGTGACAAGATGTCATTTTAGAACATGCTGTGTACACCTCTTTATTTTGTTTCATTAGAGACACAACAAACAAAAACTACGCTAAGGTGGCAAACTGGCTGAGTCATTCGAAGGTCGAATGGAACGGTTCACAGTATTTGTTTTGACTCTTTGCATCCTGTGTTCAAATCCAGCCGAGGTCAATTTTGCCTTCCATCCTTTTAGGAGTTGATAAAAAAATTATCAACCTAAGGCTAGGGATTGGCGGAACTGCAAAAACGTTGAACCGGATGCCTTTGTTATTTGCTTCTGCTCATTGCGTTCGAGTTCAAATCCCGTCATGACCTACTTGAATGGTAGAGACAAACCGAGACTCGCTTTAACACCTCTTGGCACCTTGGGTAACCGTAGAATAGTCCACTATGTTGCTAGCATTCGGCCCAGGTTTCTACCTCAAGGACACCATCTTCTTTCTTTCCTACAAGTTTTGAAGACCCTATGATTTTTTTTGTCTAATCTTTTAGTCTGGAGCGCTTCTGAATAAAAGATTAAAAAACAAACATTTCCTGCAGAGAAATGCCGATTATGTTTATACACAATAACGCACACGCATATTCCACACATACATACGTACGCGCAATGCACACTTACACTCAGACGCAAAACTATATCTCTGTGCCTTGCCTCAGTGTGTGTGTGTGTGATCGCACACGCGTATATGTTTGTGGAAGTATGTGCATGAGTCAAGTATATGGTACTCGCCAACACAAAGAACAACCATAAACAGAGAAATTAAGAAAAAAAATATAAATATTTCGAAACTGAAAAAATAAATAAAGAAGAAAAAGAAACATGTGTTTTAGAAAATAATAATTTCCGGTTTAAAATAGAATTGAAATTTCTTATATGTTTTTTTTCCTGAAACTTCTGTTTCTCTCTCTCCCTCCATCTCGCTTTCCCCCATTCTTTCTCACTCACTTCTCCTCTTTCTCGCCCCCTCTCTTGCTTTCTCCCTCTTTTTTGTTTCTCTTATTCTCTCCTCTTTCTCTCTCTCTCTTTCTCTCTCTCCCTATATATATACACACATATATGTATATATACATATATGTACACATATATATCATATATATATATTATATATTATATAT
>NC_068988.1:49930093-49933064 GCF_001194135.2 Octopus bimaculoides
TATATATATCATATATATATTATACACACACATACATATATATGTCTATGTATATATCGCATTTTATCTCTCTCTCTCTCTCTCTCTCTCTCTCTCACTCTCTTTTCTCTCAATCTATCTATCTTTCTCTCTTTCTACTCACATGTGTGTGTGTGTGTGTGTGCGTGTGTCCCATTTTCCTCTCGCTTTTTGTCTCGCACATTCTCTTTCTCTCACGCACACTCTCTCTCTTTTTCTCGCAACTTTCTCTCTCGCGCGCGCGCACATTGTCTCTCGCACACACTCTCTCAGTCTCCTTCTCTTTCTCTTGCTCTCTCACTCTCCCTCTTTTCTCTCTCTCTCTCTCTCTTTCCCCTATTTTCACTCTCTATCTCTGCATATCTCTATTTCAAGTTAAAGGTTGCTGGTAAGGGTGGAGGGAGGAAGATGAGGTAAAATGAAACATGATCGATGATGCTGTATTAAATGATAAATTAATGAAATTTACCATAATTCCTCTATTTTGTTTCTTCGATCAGTTCCTTATTCACTTAATTATCGAATTAATCTTCTCTATCTTCTACAGCTTAAGCACGTAAAAAAAAAGTACCTCTTCGGATTCAGGGTTCGATTCAGGGCGTAGAGATAAAGCAAAACACATTAAATAAATCATTTCTTGAACCATGAATTATTAGTTTTCTTACTGTTCGTTTATTTGCGCTACAGAGAGATTTCAGTAAAAAAAAAACTGATCTACGTACCGATACGTATACTCATAATTACGTTAACTCATTCATGTACACACACACACACACACACACACACACACACATTTTATACGTAGTATTTTAAGCATATTCAATGAAATAACAGTTCAATGTTTAGAACTCATCTATAAAGAGAACAACTCTTTCTATAATTCTTTACTTTCTCAAATATAATCAGAGATTGTACATACTATTTTCTTTGGATATATGTCTTAATGGGGGTTTGACGCTTAGATGAAATCAGCTCTTGAAGGTGTAGATTAGATAGCGAGAGCCAACAGAGTTAATCTAATAGTCTTAATCAGCAGCGCTTCTCTTATCCAAAACAAGCATCGATGATTGAAGTCCTGCGTCTGTTTACTTGACTTTTGTCTGGTGTTACATAGCTTCCCTTATGGAGTATTACATTCAATGCAAAACTAGAACAACTATACCAATGGAGTGATTTATTTGTAATTTTTCACCTTCATACTCCAGTCAAAAGCAACGTGCATTCTCTTTCTTAGTAAATATATTTCCATTTAGGATGAAGGGTAACTGTACATTTGAGAACCATTAACACCCGCCCACAGAACAACAGAATTCAAACGCTGCTGGTTTGTCTCGCTCAAGTTTAAGGAAGGTTCAGTACAATGTTGTAACCATTATGATAATTTTGATAAGGCGAAAGAATGACAGAAACTGTAGAATACTAAACTTAATGCATTGCAGTATTGATTTACATCCCATTATGTCTTCGCTTTTAAACCCAGCTAGAGCCGGTCTTGTCTTTCATCCAACTAGGCTTGATTTAAATCATCACCAGTTATGTATTGTTGTACTGTATTATTGAATATTCAATCAACTTTACACCTTCTCTACCGTTCTTGTTGATATGCCAATATTAGGAATCATTATCAAGTCGTGTTAAGACGGCGAACTGGCGGAACCGTTACCACAACGGTGACAATGCATAACAGCATTCTTTCAGCTGTTTACATTATGAGTTCAAATCCCGCTGAAGTCGACTTTACTTTTCATCTTTTTGTGACCGATGAAATAAAAACAAGTTGAGCACTAGCTTTGATGTAATCGACTTGCTTCTTCCCGCAAAATTTTAGGTTTTGTGCCCTATAGTAGAAAGGATTTTGAAGTCATGTTCCATGGGAGATATTGAATTGTTCTTGGAATGATTGGCTTGGTTCTGTTAACCAGAAGTATTTCTTCCAAAAGTCATAAGTACGCAAGCAAAAGGTTTAGGGAACCATAAATCTTTTGCCTTCATAGAATAAGTCAAAGTTGTGGTAACGAAGCTCATAGGACGGTGAATTTTGAAGTTCATACACTTTATATTATTCCTGCTATAATCACGATCATAAGATTGTGGTTTCCATTCTTGCGCTAGATGAGCGGTGCACACACATGTATATACTTATGTTGATACTATGGATGTGAAGTGTGTGTGCGTGAGTACGTGGTGTGGTGCATTCTGTGACATAAAACAATGGTCAACAGTACCAACACCAATTATCTGCTAATAATTTAATATCTCGGGATCAGCCATTCTCTACCCATCGCAGTTAAATATCTATGACAATCATTTCTTCTCCTCAACGACAGTAACTATTTGCTCCTATTTCCACTTTCTTTCTTTCCCCTCTCCTTTTCTTCATTCCTGTCAAACTTATACGACACCCGCTCCCACATATTTAACCTCATCTTTCCCTTTCTTACTTCTTGAACATTTATTTCTTCAAACATTTGTTTTTCATTATGATTTTCCAGCTTCGCTATTCATTTCAACTCACACTTTCAGTGAGTTAACTTGAAAATTCCAAGCGACAATGTTACCTTCATGTAATTAAGATATTTTTGGCCTGATGATTCGCTAAGCTGAATACTGCTCACTGAGTGATTATTACGAGAGAGGATTAGCTAGCCAAGAAACATATGCAGCCTGGGTTCTATCCGTTCAACTCCCTCAATTTGGATTTTTCTTCGCATTCGTAGCAACTCAGGTTGCTAACCATGGGTTATACAGAAACTTTCAGCCTATCGACTTTCCTCGTAACTTCGATATGGGAAGAAGTATGAAACCATCGACACCAATAAATTGTTACTGTTGCTGATCCTACACCGCCTACTTCTTGTTTTCTATAGTAGTCCTGCTACGGACTACTTGAAGCTTACAAGCTTCCTCCACATGGATCCCCAGGTTCTTATCCACATATATATATATATATATA
>NC_068988.1:49933308-49934316 GCF_001194135.2 Octopus bimaculoides
TGTGTGTGTGTGTGTGTGTGTGTGTGTGTGTGTGTGTGTGTGTGTGTGTGTGTGTGTGTGTGTGTGTACTATACACTTGATAAGATCAGCAAAAACGTACTCGATCCAGCGAGAACTATGTATCATTTATTGAATACAGAAGCTTTACATGAATTACTTCAAATTTCATGCTCGCATAGTACAATAATCGGATACGGTTGTGTAGCATACTGTGCAGGACCGAGTAATAGTTCAGGCTCAGATGACGTGGCTACTCTACGAGGAAATGCATGTGTGTGTGTGTGTGAGAGAGAGAGACAGAGAGAGAGAGAGAGAGAGAGCGTGTGTGTGTATGCGTGTGAAAGAAAGAAAGAAAGAAAGAAAGAAAGTCATTAAAGAGAAACTGAACGAGAAAGTGTTTGTTGTCTTAAGCTGACAACACTTCCGTTCTTCACACTAACGCTTTTACTCTATTACCACTTCTTTATAACCATCAATGTTTCGATAATTTTTTTTAAATTCTTCATGATTTACCCTTGAAAAACGTCGGTGTAGAGCAGGGTAAATTTCTTATACATTGTTCTTGGAAAACTTTTGAATTTGTCCGTAAATTTGGGGAAATATTCATTGAGAAGTGGCGACGTTATTTCAAAGCAACCACAAAAACAAACAGTGGTTATTGATATATCATTACCTCTATATCTGTACATCAGTCTGTTTATACGCACACACACACACGCATAAATATATACACATATGTACATATATAAACATATGCATGTTCTATAATCATTTTTCATTTTTGTTCCGTCATAATCTATTTTTCGTTCTATTTTTCGTTTAGGATTTATTTTTCCTTTTTCTTCTTGCGTCAACCGTATGGTATATATTCAACCTGTAATAACAAACGCTATAGTTTTATTTTTATATTTGCTGATGAAATGATGGACATTTATTATATAAACATATTATATGTCCATTATAGAAACATATGTTCCATAGTTTTTTAAACAAATACTTCCTATATAT
>NC_068988.1:49934348-49935928 GCF_001194135.2 Octopus bimaculoides
ATATATATATATATATATATGTACATAGATAGATAGATAGATAGATAGATAGATAGATAGATAGATAGATAGATAGATAGATAGATAGATATGCATGCATGTATATACACCTATATAAATACGCATGTGTTTGTGTGTATTTATATGTATGTATATATGTATGAGACTCGATATAATGGTGCAATGCACATACAATTCGATGTATACCGGATGATATTAGCATGACTGCATGAGAAAATCGTTTTGCACTACAGTTTGTGTACATGATATTTGCTGGCTGTGGACATGTGGACATGTTCCTCAATGTGCCTGTATGCCTGTGGGTTGGTGGGTATATATGTTTATGTGTATGCATGCGTGTGAGAATATGTTACTTGATACAGTTGTATGCTGATTGATGTTGATATATGTATACGCATGCAACTATTTTGCCGCTTACCACTGCATCTACTTTTCATTCTTCTTTTTGTTCTTGTTTTCCTTCTTTATATTTTTTCCTGCACCGACTTCTCGTTTCGCCTTCTTTATCTTCTTTCCTTTCTCGTTCTACATGTTTTTTGCATAACCCTCTTATTATCTTGATGTTCGTCTGTAACCTGAAGCTTAGAAAATGCAGGAGTCAAGAGTTGTCTGAATTGCAGAGTGCTCCTCATCGCACGTTACTTACCATCATTAATATATTTATGTATTTACTTATCGTGTACAACCCCCAAAAAAATAATAATAATAAACTCTTACAATTGTTGTTGCTGATGTTGTTGTTGACTTCGTCTATTACCCTTCCGGGGTCGATAAAATAAGTTCTGATCAATTTAGTCAACTACATTCCTACTCAACAATGCTTTTTAAATTTTTTTTACGTAATCATAATAGTCATCATCGTTTATACTGAATGTCACAAAATGCCCTATTCACCCTTTCTCTTTTACAACTGAAGTCTTAGCTTCTTATCTCTATGTACGAAATCGATATTTTACATATGTATACATAGATAAATACGTGTATATATATATATATATATATATATATATATGCGTGTATGTTTGGATGTATGCATGACAGGATGTGAGCATGTATGTATATCCTCCTTTTCTTCCATTTCTTATTTTCCATTCTTGCTTTTATCCACCTTTCATACTCTTTATTAATCTTTCTCTATCTCTCGTTCTTTCTTTCTTTCTCTCATACACGCACTCTCTTTCTCTTTCTTTCTTTCTCTCACACACATACTCACTCTCTCTCTCTCTCTTACTCACTTTGTATGTGTGTGTGTGTGTGTGTGTGTGTCTACTGCATAACATTTAATGTGTGTGCTGTATTAAATACAAAGGTGTACGTGTATAACGTAAAGTATCAAGAAACATAGTAGTATAAAGCTAACTAACGTATGCGCATTGTATGGCATGTGCTGTATACAGAATAATGTATATATGACTACTGTTGTGGATATATATCATGACGTAAGTGTATAGTATATTGATTATAATACAACATAATTATGCGTAGTTTAGTAATATAACCAAATTATGCATAGTGCAAGAGACATTTGTATACTATATATATATATATATATATATATA
>NC_068988.1:49935938-49941158 GCF_001194135.2 Octopus bimaculoides
ATATAGGATAAGGAGTATATGTGCGTGTGAACTAGACGCCCTGTTAGATACAGTAATTACATTGATAAGTCTATATATGTGTGTGTGTGTGTGAGTGCATGTATGCGTAAATATTTTATTTGCATAACATTTAGTCTAGCTTTAAATGACTCGTGTTTCATATAATAAGGCGTATGCGAGTAAAATATACTGTATATAACACAGGATATGTTTATCACAATACAACCATATTTAAATCTTTTGAAAAAGACTATGCATTATTTCTTAGTATTTCCCATTACAGAAACGTTTCTGTGGCGTATTCTCGTATTTTTTAATCTATCTTCTGAAGAAATGTTACTTGTGAAAATTGTACCCTAGAAACGTACGTTAGGAATGAAATATATTGTTCACTCTTGTTTCCCTGCTGTTATGAAATCATTATACATACACATGTATATGCGTGTATGTGTATAAGCAATGAGTCCTAAAACAGTTCATGTTTATAGAATGTGTGCTACTACCTGTGGCGGTTCTATTGGTGATAATGGAGATGGTAATCGCATTGATAATTCCTTTGAAAGTGGCAGTGGTGATGAAGGTGGAAGTGATAGTGACAATAAGGATGGAACAATGATGTTGATTATAATAACAAGTGTGAAGCCGATGAGGGTTAGTGGGCGTCCTGTTTCAGAATTCAGAATGTTCAGTTTTTGGGGTTTTGCGCAGAGTACACCTTAAGCCATGTTTGTTATAGGCTCTTTCTTTTGCTACAATGTTCCATTTAATGGTACGGTTGCTTATACATTATCCTCCGTGTTCCAGTTATACTTTGACAGCGATGTAGAATTCCTCATGCTATTGTCTTGGATTGTATAAATATGTTGCGTGAAACAAAGCTTAGAATTGTTTTCTCAAAAGCCAATATACAATTATATGGTATTTTCGCTGTTGTGAACTTTGACTTTGCAGATGTGCTCTTTCGAGGGTCATTTATTTTCCAATGGATATTGCAACCTGTTTCTGTATTTGCAGTATAGCTGGGCTAGATTTAAATTGTTAGTATATCTCTTGTTGTAATTCAATATCTGTGACTCTATACTACCAAGACAGCTATAAGTGTCCTTGTCCGTGTTCTTACTGAATATTTTATTATATCTATGCTGATTTGAGACGTTCTTTCTTGTGAGAGAGAAGAAGCGTCTGGCGATGTCGATTGCTACATTGATACTGTAGGGTGGATTAAACCATATCGCTTTTCTGACTCTGTGACAACTTTTCTTGAGGGAGCAGTTTCAGAATGTCTTATTTTATTGCGGCTCTAGTACGCAGGCTACTTAGAACTATCTAGAGCACTCGAACAGTCAAATCAATGAGAAGTGTCTAAGAATACAACATTCATTCTTGACTTGTAAATCTTGCTCGGACTCAAAGGTGAGATTCTGGATCAAGAAAACGTAGACCAGTGAAATTAACAAACAAGCTTTCATTCACTGTTCAAATAATGCGACTCTGACATTCTAATTTTCCCTCAGAATATTAAAAGCAATCTTTAAAGTTTCAAATGGTTATAAAATCTACTATATCTCAAGAAATATTACTTTAATTCTTAAATTCTGTAACTTCAAATATTGCATTAAATAAAATTTAGTGTTCGTAATACCGCTATATGAATAACATTTAATGATGGTAGCTCAGGTTTATAAACTCAGCGCTGTCAAACGTATAAATTATATCATCATTGGCAATCAAAACATGTGAAAATCCCTAACAGAAGATGCAATAAGCAATGGTAACAGATCAGTGTTGCCAAGTATTATTTGTTGTATATAATAAAGACGTCAACACCACCAACACCACCGTAGTTACAACTACCACAAACATTAATAAATGGAACCTTTACGCAGTTGTTCATCCTGATAAAAAAAAATAATAATAACTGACAATTCCCCCTTAAATGACGCATTAACGTCTTCAGTCAGAAGGATATGTTAGAATACAGTACTTTATGAAGAGAAAGAGAAGATGGCCATTTCTAGAACCTCTAGATCTCGATCACGGATGACCTGGAGCTAAGGAATAACATCGTTACTACTATGACATACACGCATTGCTGTATTCTTTATATAATTGTTGTAACTTCAACTAATTTTATACTATAACTGACCTTGACATTGTTCTTGCTTAATACTTTACTATATCTATGCTGATTGGGGAAGTTCTTTTTTATGAGAGAGAGAAAGCGTCCGGCGATGCGGTGCTATGTTGACACTGTAGAGTTGATTAAGCCATAGGTAAAATAAAAATACACAAACTAAAATACATTTGTTAACTTAATTATAAAAATTATATTCACTGCATGAAATCATTCGGGGTTTCAAGCACAATACAAAATATCATTGTATCTGTATTTGATAGAGTAGTAACTATTATAATTCGAACTGGAATTGAAAGCGCTCCTTTTATTTTAGAGCAAGCAGACTAAACTGCCCCTTGTATAGCTCATGCCCAGATCTCTGTTATCGTCTAGCATTTTACTAGAAGAAAACTAAATCTTAAAATTTATAGAATTTTATTACATAAGTAACGAGAAAAGTGAGTCGAAATTAGTTTGAATTATTGGAAAATGTCTTGAACACATCTAGTGATGTTAAAACTAAATTGATTGACTAAACGTACGATGGTAAAGCTATAACGGCAGAGGAACAAATAATATTGCAGGACAAATGGCTTAAATGCAGTGATTTCTTTCATTGTTATGCATATAAACTTAACTTAGTTTTCAGTTGAAGTGCTTAGATAGTTAACGGAGTTATCATATTGTCACAAATTTACGCAGCTCTAGTAAGTTGACATCTTGAAGTACAAAATGGAAAAGTATTTATATATCAGCATTCTATCAATGTGCAACACAATATGGTGCTAAATACCCAGAACTGTTTCAGTCATAAAACAGTCACGTGAAAACTTGGAAACAGTATTTTAAAATATTATGAATAATAATGAGAGGTGGGATGAAAGTATTCATGAAGTAAAAGATAATCTACTGGTAAAATTGAAAGACTTCATTTTAATGTTTTTTGCTGACTATTTTCATACCACAATACCGCAAGCCGAGAAACTATTTGATATTCTACAGTGTATGCATGATCATTTTGAAATAAACGATTTCATTCAATAAATTTGAAATCACTAACGGTGAGAGCATGATAAAAACGTTCAAAAAGGCAATGGTAAACATTGAACTACTCGATATCTTGGACGTCCTTCTTGCAGAAAGAACCAAAGTACAGCTATGTATCCAAGTAATATCTACGCAAATGAGGGCAGGATCGGAAAATCTCGCTTTCACAGTACATCCAAGTGACATAACTAACGGATAAAAAAAATTTTCTTCAGAGTATTTTTCTTACGGTTTTTTTTCGTTCTATTCACGACACACGCAAACCGGATGTGATACTTTTCAAACATTCAGCGGCAAAGAGCCAATGCCATACTTTTCCAACCCGCCCCTCAGATAGGTGCCGAGAATGTTTTTTCCAAACTCTCATATAAAAAACAGATTGGTAAAAATCAGCTAAATCGGCCAAAATGTATTTCATGTGTGTGTACATTTCCTGTCTACAAAATTTCACTTAGTAGTCATTGGTCGACCCGATTTTCCACTGGAACTGAACCCGAAACCAGGTGGTTGCTGGGTGAACGTCTTCATCATGCAAATATATCTCCACCTGGATATTCCTGTTCCTTTTTTGAAATATCACCTAAAAGATTCAGTTGATAAAGCCAAAGTTTCCATAAAGATGAGGTGGATAGCCTATTTGTTTGATAAATAGAAAACCGAATGCAGATGCCAACAATAAAAATGGATTTAAGACAGATAGTTGCCCATTTCCAAAGAAAGATCTAGAATTATTTGAAACGGATTTATTCAGTCTAATAGCAAATATCATATTACTCAAATTTAGCAGCAAATTCCAGAGCCAACAAACGTGCAAACTAAATTTCTTAGCCAGCCAAGATTTGTTATATCTTAATTCCGATAAGACAAACAAGCTCTATATTTCAGGGGAAAATGTTTATAGAAGATTATTAACTTATAGTATTAACAATATATATATAAAAAGTCCCATGCTGACACAAATCTATTAACCTAGAAGCTAAGAAGAATACATCCGCATTTAAAATAGACGATAAGATAGCAGCCTTGGGACTCTGCCCACTGTATGATGCTCAAGGATCGCAAGTGATTGTAAGTGAAAGCTTATCAACTCTGCAAAAACACAACTACGCATAGTTAGTAAAAAATAATCCTTAATCCTATTATCTTTGGAATGAGAAAAGTAGTGTAATTCCAGTTACAAAATAATAAGCTGTCTGTTATAGGTTTAGTATCATCAGTGATAAAAAGAAATACAGATTCTTTCCGATTGATATTGTGAAGTTTTATACATCTGTTACCAAGCCTCTACTTCAGCCAACATTAGATTTCGTTAATGCCATTACACCCAGAATTCATTCAGATATTAAGATCATTTTACATGCGAGAAATGTCACACTTGCATTTTTTTCTTTGTTTGTTTGTTTGTTTTTTTTCGAAAATACAGCCTGCGTTAAAAACAACAATTAACAGAATTTGTTTGGTGTAGCTATGGATGTTTTTAATGAGGTGGAGGTGTGTGAAATAACTGGTTTATATATATATTGCATAATATGGTTCCTGATGATGCTTGGAGGGCTCTGTCGGGATGATGGCGTGTTTCTCTTACCCAATATAAATAGTCATAAGATAAACAGATTCAGAAAAGGATTTGTCAAAATTTCAATATTTCAGACTCTAAGATTTTTGTCTTAAGCAAACTAACAGTCAACTTTCTAGATATAGCGTTAAATTTAGACACTTTTTTTTTGCATTTGTTTTTTTTTGTTTTGTTTTTTTTTTTGTTCTTTTTTTTTTTTGTTTTTTCGTTTTTTTATCACAAGCTTAATGAAAGATTATTTTTCGTAACTACAATTTCTTATTATCCTCCAAATATCCTCAAATATTTAGTTTCCGATGTTAATAGGTGTGTATCGTTACGATACTCGCATTACATTTTATAACAAAGCATTAGGTAATGCCGGAGTTTTGAATAAAATGTATATAGCCCCAAAATGTAGAAGTAAAAATAGAAAAAAATATTTTGATATAATCCGTTTTATGGTTTAAATGTGAGAACCCATTTAAAGGTCTATTAATTC
>NC_068988.1:49941725-49945208 GCF_001194135.2 Octopus bimaculoides
ATATATATATATATATATATATATATATACACATATATATATACGACGTATATACATATATACGACGGGCTTCTTTCAGTTTCCGTCTACCAAATCCACTTACAAGACTTTGGTCGGCCCGAGACTATAGTAGAAGACACTTGCCCAAGGTGCCCCGCAGTGGGACTGAACTCGGAACCATGTGGTTGGTAAACAAGCTACTTACCACACAGCTACTCCTATATATATATATTGTTTCTCCCTAGCAGTCAAACTCCCGCATCCATACTAAAATACTAATTAGCTTCGTATAATTCGCCATCTATTCGGATTCATTCATTCCTTCTTCTCCCCACATCTTTCGATCTATATTCCACCTGTTACTTCATGCGGAGAAGTTGTACGTTTAAATTCCTCGAAAATTTATTTACTGAAACTGATTTTCTTTATAGTAATTATGTTCTTGCTGCGTCACGATTTAATCTGGCAGTAATTTGTTTTCAAATCAAATAATACGTACTCAGAAACAAGGATTTATCTAGGTCGAAAGAAACTGAAACTTGTATGTTAATTTTTGAATATTACATATGCCAGACATCCAGATTCAGCATGGTACCACAATGCACACGTTGAAAATAACCATCATATTCAATACAGAACAGTTTTTGTTGCCTTGCAATTTTTGTTGATATTTCACTGATTAGGTATCGTTCAGCCTTGTATTTGACATCATGGCTTCCATGGAGATTAATAGTCTAAAGACCAAACATGTAACCTTATCTGCGAATCCAAAATTGGAACTTATAAAGCAGTTAGACGCTGGTGCTTCAGTGGCGTAGGTTTGGGAAGAGTACACTGTTAAAAAGCAATTAATTTCGGACAAACCCAAGGCTAAACATAAAATCACTGTATTTTTCTTGAAACATAATGTTGATGCAAATTCTAAACCATTATCTGTTTGTACAATAAAACGCCTGAGAGTTACAAAATATACAAATCGTAAGGAGGTATTGACGCATGGTTTATCCGTTAATGATCCTGCGGTAACAAGATCCGTGGTGTGGAAATTTAAAATGCTGCTTCCAATGTAAACTAGAAATATGTGTAACAAGAATTTCAAAGCTACTGATAAGCAATTATGACGATTTAGAAATTACCATGAGATGGGTAATAAAATTACCCCTGGAGGAGCAAGCAGCATACCAACCAAGGAGACTGAACCATTCAGAAAGAGGTTATATTACTTAATGAAGTGTGTATGACCCTTAATTTGTCAAGTATACAATGGCAATGAAGTGAAAATGGATTGTGTTGGTACTAACTAGGTTGATATAATGAAGCATTTAAGAATGAAGCCTGAACAAATAGACCTAAATTGAGTAAGGAACATTTATGTATTGAACTCATGCAGACAGTATAGTTCTTACAAAGTTATTGATTGAGTGAGAAAGATCAGTACGTTTGCGACTTTTGAAAGCTAAGCTGCAATAGGTGCCAGTGCATTTTTACCATTCCGAAAAATAGTTCAACTTGCATATATTCAACTCTTTAACGTTCAGATTACTCTCTCACATATAATGTTTATTCATTCACTTTGTTTTAAATTTGTCATGCATTATCTCGTCGCTTCAAGGTTTCAACAGTGTGATTGTTTACTTTGAGAATGACATTGTAGAGTAGGTGTGAGAGGCCAGACCTGGGCAGTTTGAACATGCTACTTGTAGAATATTTGGGTCTGATATTGCCAGTCTGAGTACGAAAGGGTTAATGACTGTTTTTTTTTGTTTTGTTTTTTGTATTTCACTCTTACAGTACAAAGATATCAGAAAGTTTCTGCTGATGAGGTAAAGCTATCGTTTATTTATCCGACGCACCTGTTCAACAAGTGTTCCTTACATGCTGGTAATGACGCTAAAATAAGGTGCGTGTTCTTACTGCTCAATGTTACCTTCGCACACCAGTTATTCATTAAGTCATATTTGTAACCCACGATGGTGTTTTGACTTTAAGTTTGCATTATTCAATTTCGTCGCTTCACAGAAATTACTGAAGACCGCTACTTTAGCTAATTCCAGGAAATTTATTTCTGCATAATGTGGAAGAAGAATACAATTTTGAAAGATTCCAAGCAAGTGATTTCCTTGTATAATTCAGAGGGAAGGCGAAATAGATGTCACAGTTGACAGAACCGGTAGGAAGACATAGAATGTGACTCTAGATACTAAGGGTTAATAGGAAAATATGTAGTAGATGAATTTCTTGTTCGTGACAATTGAGATAGTGAGGATGATGAAGTCAACGGAACATTGCTCGATAAACCCAAACTCTCGGTTGTACAAGGCTTCCTTGATAACATTTCGTACACTGGCTTGTCAACAGGAACTGTATACATCAATATTATCGCTATATTAAAGCCTTAAGAGATTATGTGATCCAGAATTAGCATTAGCGAGTTGGTCGGCACTCCGTCGGTTACGACGACTAGGGTTCCAGTTGATCCGATCAACGGAACAGCCTGCTCGTGAAATTGACGTGCAAATGGGTGAGCAATCCACACACACGTGTGCTCTTAACATAGTTCTCGGGGAGATTCAGCGTGACACAGAGTGTGACAAGGCTGGCCCTTTGAAATACAGGTACAACAGAAACAGGAAGTAAGAGTGAGAGAAAGTTGTGGTGAAAGAGTACAACAGGGTTCGCCACCATCACCTGCCAGAGCCTCGTGGAGCTTTAGGCGTTTTCGCTCAATAAACACTCACAAATCCCGGTCTGGGAATCGAAACCGCGATCCTACGATCGCGAGTCCGCTGCCCTAACCACTGGGCCACTGCGCCTCCCATTAGCGAGTAAACAAGGAGTAAACAGCTTAAACTCGACTCCGTTCTTCAGGCTTATTCATTCAAACACAGTTGCAGCTGTTAAACCTGCTGTTAGCCTTGATGACCCAACACTCGGTCACTTCAGATTTCTATGAGTTAACAGCAACGGACAGGTGAAGCGTCATAGTTTTGGCATAGAAGATGGTTTCTGATACATACACATCACATTTGGTTATGGGTTACTGCTAAGGTAACAAAAGGAGAGGGAAGGAGTGGCAGTAGGAGGTGTTAAATGTAGGTAAGGAAAACTGGAAGAATTTTATATCAAAATGTATATATACAGTAGTACCTCGGTTTTCGAACAACTGATTGTGAATAAATCGTGCTTTATATAGAAATATAATACAAATGATATGTAAGCATATGCATATATACATACATATATGTACATACCTACATCTACATGTATATATAGATGCATATCTGGGTACAAGACGTCAAAAAAAACGTGGACAAAAAAGGAACAGAAACATAAACAAGGCACAAAAAGCGGACTTTTTTTACGGACAACAGAATGAACACATAGGAAAACAGACAAGCCACGTATGGAACTTTTCCTTCGTCAGCTGCCTCTATTCTAAACTAGGCGTCTCATATATATATGTCTGTATATATATATATATAT
>NC_068988.1:49945609-49947257 GCF_001194135.2 Octopus bimaculoides
TTTTTTTTTTTTTTTTTTGAGAAATCTTTTATTTTTTTTTCTAAATAACTTATAAGCCACCAAATTCGGTAATTTAATAAAATAACATATTTATAGTAGCTGGTTTAAAATCTCTGAGAGAGATTCACATAGTGACAGTACTAAGGAGTAATGTAGGTTACAACTTTTACATGACTGTTCCATGCAGAACAAATATTACTATATTTTAACCACAGGAAAACATTTTTTCCCGCTGGTTAACGACACACATCTTGTGTCTGTTTTATTGCGAGTAAGTCAGCGAACCACACTAACTCCAGCATAGCAAAACCAGTGGACCAACCGAGGTGCCTTCCCGTCCTCAGTACTGGATGTTTGCCTGCTAGATGTAGCAACTATCCGTCCTTACATGCAATATATTTATACTCTCTTTTACCTGTTTCAGTCATTTGACTGCGGCCATGCTGGAGCACTGCCTTTAGTCGAGCAAATCGACCCCGAGACTTATTCTTTGTAAGCCTAGTACTTATTCTATCGGTCTCTTTTGCCGAACCGCTAAGTGACGGGGACAGGAACACACCAGCATCGGTTGTCAAGCAATGCTAGGGGGACAAACAGAGACACACAAACACACATATATATATATATATATATATATATATATATATATATATATATATATATATATATATATATATATATACACATATATACGACGGGCTTCTTTCAGTTTCCGTCTACCAAATCCACTCACAAGGCTTTGGTCGGCCCGAGGCTATAGTAGAAGACATTTGCCCAAGATGCCACGCAGTGGGAATGAACCCGGAACCATGTGGTTGGTAAGCAAGCTACTTACCACATTTCTAGTAAGGATATCGCAGGGAAGAATCGTAATGCGGATTGTTCAAGCCGAGCCAACCAAGGACGAGACGGTTGGATAATAACCATTGTCTCAGTTGGTCACGCTTGGGAAGCCAGCCAGAAAGTGTAATGACGTTGCTTCTGATAAGAGGCTATGAAGGTGGTACCTGAGGATTCTGTCCTTCACGACCCTCCCAGGAATAATGGATTGGCTGTTTTCAAGTGGCAACTACTTTCAATTTTTGAAAGGAATTCAATAACGGTTTGAACATACCTTTCTTTTATTCTTTTATTCATTTCAGATTGCGGCCATGCTGGAGCACCGCTTTTAGTCGAACAAATCGACCCCATGATTTATTCTTTGTAAGCCTAGTACTTATTCTATCGGTATCCTTTGCCGAATTACTACTCTATGGGTACGTAAACACATCAACATCGGTGGTCAAGCGATGGTAGGGGGCCAAACACAGACACACAAACATATGTGTGTGTGTGTGTGTGTGTGTGTGTGTGTGTGTGTGTGTGTGTGTGTGTGTTTGTATACGACGGGATTCTTTCAGTTTCCGTCTACCAAATCTACTCACAAATCTTTGGTCGGCCCGAGGCTACAGAAGAAAACACCTTGCCCAAGATGCCATGTAGTAGGACTAAACCTGGAACCATGTAGTTGGTAAGCAAGCTCCTTACCACACAGCCACGCCTGTACCTAAACAAGTTTTCAAAACGACAGTCTGCAGGAATATAACCCAAAAGGATGAGCTATTTCTCAGTGTTTACCTATCCTACTGTGCTCGAATGGTAGAACCGA
>NC_068988.1:49947267-49949772 GCF_001194135.2 Octopus bimaculoides
CCAAATCTACTCACAAATCTTTGGTCGGCCCGAGGCTACAGAAGAAAACACCTTGCCCAAGATGCCATGTAGTAGGACTAAACCTGGAACCATGTAGTTGGTAAGCAAGCTCCTTACCACACAGCCACGCCTGTACCTAAACAAGTTTTCAAAACGACAGTCTGCAGGAATATAACCCAAAAGGATGAGCTATTTCTCAGTGTTTACCTATCCTACTGTGCTCGAATGGTAGAACCGAGAAAACGACGGTGAGCTGGCAGAATCGTTAGCACGCCGGGCGAAATGCTAAGCGGTATTTCGTCTGTCTTTACGTTCTGAGTTCAAATTCCGCCGTGGTCGACTGTGACTTTCATCCTTTCGGGGTCGATAAAGCAAGTACCAGTTGCATACTGGGGTCAATCTAATCTACTGGCACTCTCTCCCAAAATTTTGGGCCTTGTGCCTAAAGTAGAAAAGATTATGGGAAACGAAAGCAAGTCAAATGTACCTGAGCTGACAGACAAAACTGTGTTCTGTAAAAAATTCCTCCTAAAAAGAATTCGAATCTACACTCCATCGCCCCAGCCAACTAAATAGCCCCTGCGTGGAGGGCTATGACGAAGACCAACATAATACTTCGAAAATCTCAAAATTGCTTAGAGACACTAAGATTTCGAGCGATAATTCATACCCGGAAAGTGCGTGTGTGAGTAATATGTTTTTAATTTTGTATTTGTTTTAATCATTGGATTGCAGTCATGAATGATAACTTCAGTGATTTTAGTCGATAATTTCGACACCAGTACTTATTTTTAATCATTGTTCGTATCATATCGATCATAGTTTGCTGAACTGCTGGAATGTGTGACAAAATCTATGTTACGGGACACAGATCGTTCTTTTACAAGCAGTGTCAAAGTGAAGACAAACACGTACACGCATAAATGTGTCTGTGTGTACTGTATGTATATGTAAAAGAGTATGCATACGCATGCAACTTCAAAATTCCCATTCTGAATACCACCTGCGCTACCTTTAATATAGCAGGTTTGCGCTTATAACCTACGCACACACAGACACACATACACATATAGGAAAGAAACAAAATGATGGAAAAGCGGAAAGCAGACAAATAGAAAAATAGATAGATAGATAGATAGATAGATAGATAGATAGATAGATAGATAGACAGGAAGGCAAGCAGACAGACAGACAGACAGACAGATAGATAGGAAGGCAAGCAGACAGACAGACAGACAGACAGACAGGAAGGCAAGCAGACAGACAGACAGACAGACAGACAGGAAGGCAAGCAGACAGACAGACAGACAGACAGACAGACAGACAGACAGACAGACAGATAGATAGATAGATAGATAGATAGATAGATAGATAGATACTGTGGTTACATTCGTGTGAACGTGTGATTCTGACAACTATGAAGTGTCTTTATTGTTCAAAAGGAAATAATAGGATGTAGAGAAATAAATGCCAGGTTAGTTTAAAGACATTCGTTGACAAATTATTAAGAGAATGTGAAAGCGAACTGCTGCAGGAAGTGTTTTGCATAAAAATATCTCCGTCGCCATATATTTGCACACCCGCATATACACACATACGCACAGTTATTTATATAGAAACACACACACATACACACACACACACACATACACACACACACACACACACACACACAAACACACACTGACGTGCGCGCGCGCGCACATACACCTATATAAACACATAACCACACTCGCGCACATATAGGGTTCACTCGAAATGTCAAGTTTACTTCTTTTTTATCTTGTCCTTTTTTCGACGTATAATTTAATCGATCGTTCGCAATTTTTCTTATCCATTCTTGTCTCTGTGTGTGTGTGTGTGTGTGTGTGTGTGTGTGTGTTTGTGTGTGTGTTTGTGTGTGTGTGTGTTTGCATTCTGCTAACAACTTCCGAATTTTTATCAGCCTGTTGCAATTTCTAATGTATTTCACCTCAGCCACCTCTCTTTATTGGTCCTTTTGCATAAGTTTACCCCACTGTGTGTGTGTGTGTGTGTGTATGTATGTAATATATATATATATATATATTACATATATATATTATTTTATGTGTGTGTGTATACATATGTATATATATTATTTTATATGTGTGTTTGTATATATATTATTTTGTTTAAAAGAGTTCCAACACTGTCTGTTTTTTATGTTTTATTTATATTCCTGCAGAACCAATGTGGGATATAGAATATGGAATATACAATATATAATATAATATACAATATATAATATAAAATAAGATACATTATTTTGTGTGTATGTATATATATATATATATATTATTTTATGTCTGTATGTATGTATATATATATCATTTTATGTATATACATTATTTTATGTCTATGTATGTATGTATATATATATATCATTTTATGTATATATATTATTTTATGTCTATATGTATGTATATATATATCATTTTATGTATATATATTATTTTATGTCTATGTATGTATGTATATATATAT
>NC_068988.1:49950219-49951501 GCF_001194135.2 Octopus bimaculoides
TTTTTTTTTTTTTCTGGAATTCCCACGGAATGGTAAAGTAGTCTTTTGTCTGTTGTCGCTGGATTTTAGAGTGTTTTGTTATCTATGCGTGTGCGCGCGCGCGTGTGTTTGAGTGTGTATGTGTGTCTATTTCTGTGAATATGTGTCTATTGCCACGTATATGTGTGTGTATATGTTTTCATATAGGAACAGAATTTATGCGTGTATGCGCGTATGTGAATTAGTCTGCGTGTGTGTGTGTGTGTGTGTGTGTGAGATTGTGTTTGTGTGTGTATGTGTGTGTATTGACTATTTCGTATGCGTGAATATGAATTTTGTGTGTATGTGTGTTTGAGTGTGTACGTATGTGTTGTCTACTTCGTGTGTATGTATGAGTATAGGAGTGTTTGCACGCGTTCCTTTTAACGTGATTGTGTGACAGGATCATACGAGTACAGTATGTGTGTATGTGTGTGCGTGAATTAGTCTGTGTATATGCATGATACTGTACAATGTGTGTGTGTACATGTGTATGTGTGCGTGGGTGCGCGCATGTGTATTAGTGTGTTTGTGTCGCGGGATTATATAGTCGCTTGTTTCCAATACATATGTGTTATGTGTGTAATTGTGTGTATGTGTAATTCTATGTGTGTGTGTGTGTGTTGATATTTATGTTGCTCTCTGTGTCTATCTGTGTAATTGTATGTGTGTGTGAGTTGAAGGGCAGTTATTAGCATGTGTTTCATGCTATACGTGTGTTCATTACCATGTGTTGGTAAGTGTGGTGGTCTGTCTATTTACTCGGATGGCCAGGTAAGTACGCGTTTAATAAATGCGTCGTGTTGGGTCACCGTGTGCATATTTACACGAACACGTTAAAATCTGTGTATGAGAGTATTAGCGTGTGTACGACAGTTTGTTAGTGTGTTGCATTATATCACTCAAATCCCGTTGGTATGCGTACATGCGGGTGGCGATGCCATATGAGTTCGTTAGTGTTGGTTTGTTTGTATCGACGTGTTAGTCAATATTTTGATATGAGTTAGAAAACGATTTTGTTCTGTGTTATGAATGTATGTGTATATATATGGAGTGTGTGTGTGTGTGTGTGTGTGTGTGTGATGTCAGTTTGTTTAATGTATCTGAGTTGTTTACGGAGTTTTTTCGTAGTTCGGATTGTGCGGGTTTCTTTTCATTTGTTGTAGCACAGCGTATGCAAGCTAGTATATGTGTGTGTGTGTATTGTTACGTAAGTGGTATATCCGGTACTCGGGTGCAAATGCATGTGTGTGCGTGTTTTTTT
>NC_068988.1:49952233-49954069 GCF_001194135.2 Octopus bimaculoides
AAGAAGAAGAAGAAGAAGAAGAAGAAGAAGAAGAAGAAGAAGAAGAAGAAGAAGAAGAAGAAGAAGAAGAAGAAGAAGAAGAAGAAGAAGAAGAAGAAGAAGAAGAAGAAGAAGTTTTGCTTTTGGCATGAACGGGATAACGGGATGTACGCGGAAAGCGAAACCAGGTCGGTAACATATACTGCTGAGAGCTTGTTACACGCAGCAGTCAGTCGTATTATCAGTAAAAGTATACAAGAGCAGTGATTACACGTTACGCTGTGAAATAATGCTACACAGTACTCGATAAACAGTAACCACCACCAAGCAATATTTACCATGGCTACTCACCATAACGTACCTCCGACAGAGGAAGCCTCAAAATGGTTGTCCTATCGCGTTAAAAATAACAGACAAAAACTCCACCGATCATAGACTAACTACTGTGAAAAGAGACGACGGTGGAGAGGAGAGAAGTAATGAGTAAGATAGCCCTAGATAAATAAGATTGGATGGTCACGGTTGGGATATCGTGCTATTCAGACAAACTGCACGGTCAGGGCTGCTGTAAGTTAGCAAAGAATGAAACTATGTGCGGGAGACTATCCTTCCCTAAATGTGTCGCTGCCAACGTCTTTTCTCAATTTTTTAATATTATTAATATAAATACATACGTGCATATATGTAAATGTGTGTGTGTGTGTGTGTGTGTGTGTGTGTGTGTGCGTGTGTCTGTGTGTGTATGTGCGTACACGTGTATGTATGTTTATATATGCGTGTATGTGTGTATACACATGGATACATAGATAGAGAGGTAGATACATACACACATACATACACTTACTGAAAGACACATATACGCGCAGATACCGAATAACGGAATACCTGTAAACATACACATGTAAGCGTATAAATGCACAAATACGTATATTATATAAATATATATATATATTACGGAGATGCACTTGCATAGCAAGTGACCTGATCTGAGATCGTGTGCTGGAACGAAAACATTTGCAGCGTGGAAGGTGTTTATAAGCCATTTAAAATAACACACAAAATCCGTTAGATTCACTTCAACATTTAAATTTAATTTGTCAAAATATTTTCGTCGCTTTGAGACCGCGACCTGTTCACTGACAAAATTCTATAAAAAATACATGCAGACACACACATGCATACATGTGTATATGTGCGCGCACACACACACCCACACACATATGTATGCATTTACATTTTTCTTTACATGTATGGTAATATATACACATACACACGCACGCTTATACACACACAAGTATGTATACGCATAAATGTCAATATACACATACATAAGTATGTACACACGTAAATATCAAAACAAACATGTAATTATAGGTATATGTATATATATATATATATATATATATATGTAAATGTATGTGTATTTACTTAGAGAAAATACGTATTAAACATCTATATCATTTATGTATATACATATGTATATATACATATATATATATATATATATGTTTACGTATTTCAATGTATGTAAGTGTCTATATATATAAATCGAAAGATAGCTATATAGATAAATAGACAAATAGCTAGCTAGATATATATAGATAGATAGATAGATAGATAGATAGATAGATCGATAGATAGATAAACAGACAATATATATATATTATGTATGCGTGCATGAAAGTGAGTGTGTGCGACAAATCGATCTATATACCGGAAGATGACTAGTTGATAACTGTCTCAGTATCCACTGTATGTGTGCTTATAAGCACACACTGACATTACACACACACACACACACACACACACACACACACACACAGATGATTGGCTTGTGTGTATATGCATTTATATATA
>NC_068988.1:49957322-49963379 GCF_001194135.2 Octopus bimaculoides
CATATATATATATACATATATATATATACATATATATATACATATATATATATACATACATATACATATATATATATACATATATATATATACATATATATAGATACATATATATACATATACATATATACATATACATATATACATATATATATATACATATACATATATATACATATACATATATACATATATATACATATACATATATACATATATATACATATACATATATACATATATATACATATACATATATACATATATATATATATACATATACATATATATACATATACATATATATGCATATATATATATTTATATGCATCTATGTCTGTGCATATGCGTATGTGGGTACGCATTTATGTGTGTATGTAGGTATGTATATTCCATTGGTCCCTAAGTCGCAAGGCTGTCATCAGTGCGCTGTCCTGTCCTGTCATCCCCTGTAATGGAAATAGAAAATAGACTCTACCGATGGTATAAAGCCGATCGGTTCCAGCTTCTGGCATGACATCTTCGTGGAAGTTGAGAGAGAGGGGCAGGAGTAAGAGAAGGGGGAAGAAAAAGAGACAAGGAGAGAGGGGGAAAGAGCGGTGGAGAAGGGGAGTAAGAGTTAGTTCGGATTTTACACCAGTCTTGTAACATCAACATCAGTTACACCAGAAATATATTTTTAACTCTACTTTAAATAGACATACACCGACATATATATATCCACTCAGAAAACAGAAATATATACTTCTATACAGTTACAACCACACACGCATATACATACAAACTTACACATATACATACACAGGTACATATATATTCACATAGATTTACATATATATATATACTTACATTTACATATATCTAGCTTTATATATCTAGTTACAAATAGACAGATAGATAGATAGATAGATACATACATACATACATACATACATACATACATACATACATATATACATACCAATACATACATACACACACTCATACACATATATGCATACATATATACATAAATGCATATGAGTATATGCATACACCTGCGCAATTATATGAAATTCCATTCACTTTCTTGAGCTTTCATGCACATTTGCACGTTTAGACTTTTACGCTACACATAAATATGCACATGTACCAGGTGAAATAGATAGTAAGTTAGATAGATAGATAGATAGATAGATAGATAGATAGATAGATAGATAGATAGATAGACAGATAGATAGATAGAGTCATATAACAATAGTATTTCCCGTGCCGAGTGCATGAAGCTTTGAGCCGATCTAGGTGTGCATTGGTGCACTGCTATATATATATTCAATACACCTATGTTTTCCAGTAAAGCAGCTCTGAAGCTGATTACATACATTTCACAATAACACGACCACATTATTCTGAAGACAAAACATTACTGACACATATATCTGAGGTCTGTGTACACACCCACAAATATAAGCATATAAGCACATTATATATTTGCATACATTTGCATACAACAATAAACATGAACGAGACCTCATGAGAAGTACGTTTTTGGCGCCAAACGCCAGCATCCAAGCCACAGCACACTAACAAACAAATCACATTAAACTGAAATCTCGCGTGTAATTGAACTATTCAATATATATATATTTCTCTATATATACGTCTGTGTGTGTTTATATATATAGCAAAGAAACATGTAATAAAATAAAGTAAAATGAGCAGAACAGCTAGTATAAACAAACAGTAGGGAAGAATTTTGAATAGCCCTCTGGCTTGTGGTTGTAAATATACAGCGGCGAACACCCAGCTGCTGAAACAAGATTGTGACAGTGAGCGTGCACACACACACACACACACACACACACACACACACACACACACAGACACGCTCACTCATATTTATATATATATATATATATATATATAAATATATATATATATGAATGTATGTATGTATAAAGAAGGCTTCTGCTACATGAACTCAGAACAGTGTTTTCGAGTTTGATAATCCTTATTATAAACCATTGTTATTATAAGTCATCCTATGCAAGTTTGCGCACCGTAACAGCATGAAGAACGGAACAATGTTTATGAATTTATAAATAGACAGACAAACAGACAGGCAGACAGCGAAACAGATAGATAGATAGATAGATAGATAGATAGATAGATAGATAGATAAGAGAGAGAAAGAGGAAGAGCAACAGACGCAGGTGCTGCCGAAAGCCAGGTTAACCAGCTGAAGACAAACCAACACACAAACAAAACAAGAAACTGTAGTTACACATTAACAAATCCACGCGATTCATGTACAAAATACAGAAATACATTCATACACTGCAAGACAAACTTATTTACACATATATACACATCTAAATTGCACCTGATTACGTGAATTGTTACCACCACCCTTTCAACTCCCTTCTTTCGTGTGGATTATTTAACCTACGAGGTAAGTCTTTTATTTACATCATATATATATATATATATATATATATATATATATATATATATATATATATATATATATATATATATATATATATATATATACTTATGCATTTAATATACATATTAATGTGTATATAATTATATATATTTATATGTATTATATATCACTATACATACATATATGCATTGACATTTAAGTTTATATATATATATATATATATACATAAATATATAAATATATATATATATATATATATATATACACACACATGAATATATACGTGAATATATATATATATACATATATACATGTATATATACTTATGTGCACTATAAATAAATATATGCTTCTCCGTACGTATGTACTTGTGGTATGTGTGTGCGTTCGTGTGTGTGTGTGTGTGTTTGGTTCAGTATTTTTGTACACAGTAATAATATTCGGTCGTGTTCACCGATGTACATGTGGAGCTATGAGAAACGTGAGGGTATCAACCTTGATATTTAATGAATTGAAATACATATGTGTCTATATACCTGCTTGCTTGCCATATATATATATATGTATATATATATATATATATATATATATATATATATATATATATATGTATGTATGCTGTGAGTAGAAGATCTTGTTGTGTCTAATGTGATTAGATAAGAACTGTACATGCACACTAACATATATGAGCCTCTGTGCAGGACTTTACCGTCTCTCCTCGCATAATGCACACGTTTATACGAGAGAATGTGGTCTGTACGCGCATGTGTGAAATTGCATCTATTTAGATATTAAATACAGATGTTACGTGTCTGAGCGATAGAAAGAAAAGAGATAACACCTCATGTGTTTCTCAGTGCAGTTGTTTATATATAAATATATAGGCGTATATACACATGTTGCATAAATATATATAAAGATATAAATATATATATATATATATGTATGCATGTATATTTGTATATATGTTCTTGTATATATTCATACTGATGCGTACAAACAAGTGTGTGTGTGTGTGTGTGTGTGTGTGTGTGTGTGTGTGTGTGTTAATCTGGTCAATGCATTCCCACAACGATTCTCGCACCTCTGTTTCCCATTGTGCATCAATGCATATACCTAAGGTGTGCATGTATATGTGTGTGAGTGTATATATATATATATATATATATATATATATATATATATATATATATATATATATATATATATATATATATATATATATAGATAGATAGAGAGAGAGACATACATTTTTCTTTACCTCTCTATCGACTAAACACACTCCAAAACTATATGTCCGTGTGTGTGTCTGTATGTATGTGGCGTGCACGTCTCTGTGTGTCCGTGTGTATGTGGTATGTGTGTGTGTGTGTGTGTGTGTGTATACCAATGTTCACACACATACACACACTGACCAAAGCACTATAACTGAGGAAGATGAGAAGTCTTAAAGATGAAGAGAATGTCGTTAATGATGATGATGATGATGCTGGATGATGACGACAACGACGATGATGAAGGTGGCGGTATGGTAGTAGAGGTGGTTGTCGTGGTGGTGGGGACACGTCGTTCTGCTGCTGCTGTTACTGTTGTTAGTGGCGAAATGATGATGATGGTGGTGGTGGTGGCAACGGTGATAATAGTTGTTATTACGATGAAAATTGAAAGACAACAAAAAAACAAACAAACAAAGACGGAAAGTATTATTCGAATGACAGAAGAATTATATGAATTATTCAATTAACACTTCCTGGTGTGGCCATTTTTAATTAATTTCTAATTAGTGGTGTGTGAGTGTGTATGCGTCTATGCGCGTGTGTACGTCTGTTGTGTGCGCGCGCGCGGCCTCGCGTGCAAACGTATGCGTAATTATGTGTACGTTTGTTGAAATAATCAATGCATTCAAATGGTGAAGTTGTGTGTCAACTGTGTTTATACATACATACATACATACATACATACATACACGTAGTAATATTTACACATACACGCAGGCAGTAGTGTAGCAGAATCGATAGCTCTCCGGACTAAATAATTTACAGTATTTACTTTCATTGATCTTTGTTTTGAGTTCAAATCTCGCCGAGGAGGAAACAGAAAATTTCCAGCTTGTTTTTGCTTCAGGCTTATTGAAATATCTGCCGGATATACCATCAGATAATATCGAATATATATGTATATATATTTGTGTGTGTGTGTGTGTGTGTGTGTGTCTATCCATATATTTTTATTTTTAGACATAGATATATATATATATATATATACATGCACATTGATATAAACACACATACATATACATATATATATATATATATATATATATATATATATATATATATATATATATACATATATATATATAAACATATATTTGTGTGTGTGAATACAGTTTCCGTATAAATCCAGTCTTGTAATATATGTGGACATACATGTGCATAAATATACACGTTCATATACTCATATGTGTGTGTCTGTGTCTGTCTATCTATCTATCTCTCTGTCTGTCTGTCTGGCCGTATGGAAGTATATATGAATGTTGAGCCTCAACATTTCAACTCCTGTACAAGAGGGTGGGAGTGAGTTAATTAACCTGAAAGTTCATTCAGGTTCAAGATCTGCGCTAGAGATGGGACTGATGTTTACCTTTGTAAAAATACATATACACACACACGCACAGACACACATACACGCTCACTCTGTGGGTGTGTATGTGCATCTGTGTGTGTGTGTGTGTTTGTGTGGTGGTGGTGGGGGGGGGCAAATGCTTGACTGTTTACCTGTCTGATAATGTGTCTATCTGACTTCAATCACCTACGTACGTTTATTTACTTTTATACATGAATATATATACGATCGCTATCATGTGAGTTTACACATATAATTATATAGCTTTGTAGCTACTTGCGTATGCATTCACACACACACACACAGAGGCACGCACACACGCACGTACACACACACGAACACACACACACACTCGCATTTATTGTGTGTATATGTTGAGTATGTATGTATATCATCGTGTTTTTCCTGTGACAGTGATTGTGTATCTGTCTATGAACATATGTAAATGCGTGTGTGCACGTATGTGCGAGTCAAGAATGAGAGAGAAAGAGAGAGAGGGGAGGAAGAGGGAGGGAAAATATGTCTGTGGCCTCTTACGAAAATGCAGAAACATACACACTCGGAATACACTTTCGGGCGTACATACAGACACATACATACCCAAATACGCACACACACCAGCGCGTACGCATGTACAGTGCTTAATATCATTATGAATGTCTGGCCGTGTGTGTGTAATTGACGATTCTATGCATTTTCAGTCCTTATCCTTGTACATGCATGCACAGCCACCCATTCGAACCAACGTGCTAGAAATAGCTATCAAACCCCCTCCAAATCACATAATATTGGAAAGAAACAATCGATAACTTGGTGGTGAATACACTGTCCTGATAATTAATACGGGATGGTCACAGTGGAAATATTTTATTTTATCGTTCTATTTAATCGTAGCTGGCCCGAACATTCTAAGATAAAATCCATGTATATATTTAGACATATATATATATATATATATATATATATATATGTGTGTGTGTGTGTGTGTGTGTGTGTGTGTGTGT
>NC_068988.1:49963663-49966276 GCF_001194135.2 Octopus bimaculoides
TATATATATATATATATATATATCCATCTCTCTATATATATATCCAACTATCCATCCATCTATCCATCCACATATATAGAGAGAGAGGGGGACAGAGAGAGACAGAGACAGACAGATAGACAAACAGACAGGCAGACAAACAGACAAACAGACAGACACAACATTAAAGTAAATAGACTGTACGTTAGTTTCTGTGATGGCTATTTCCGCTGTCCGCTCAACAAAACTATTCCTATTCATTGTATCATAACGTGTAGCTGGCTGAGTATTCCACAGACACTCGTTCTCTTAATCCTCAGTCAGAATCACTGGGACACTACATGTGACAGAGGCCCTCCCTCTGAATTTCATCTACAATGTCGCAGGCCTCTGGTGGTTCTTGTTTGTGTATTCCAATTTCACTTACAAGGTTGGGTCGACCTGATAATTTTGTACAAAACATCTTGCAGTGGTTTACACAATGGGATCGAGTCGGGATCTCATGACTACCGAAGCACACTTCTTAACCGTTCGACAATGCTCGCATACAAACACATGTACGTATATAAGACTCAAGCGAATGGCGAAGATATTTGTTTATGAGTATCTGTACCTACAGGTCTTAAATACAAGTTTCTACAGTCTCATCTAATTGTTTTTGTTGAATACATACACATACGTATAGATGCGTGTACATATAAAGTCTTTACTATTTGCTATTCCCTTCTTCCAGCCAGTGAGCTTGTAGTCATACTAGGACAGTCATTTCTCTCTCTCTCTCTAAGCACACATACGGTGGTTAACGATAAATCGATGCATGTGTAGATGTGTTCGTTATACGTATGTATCTGCGCATGTTTTCATGCAGTTGTTTGTGCTCACTAGCCCCAGGTCAAGGCTGATCAAGTAGACTTCTTAATCAAAGACGTTCCAGCTGAAAACATCTTGTCTTTTTGTATGTCAGTGATCACATTATCCAACGTGGCCCAGTTTAGAAGACGGCCTGGTCTGTTTGAGGCAGCTTGGCTGCTATATTGTATAGATTCGTGTATGGTCGGCCGTCTCCATTCCAACATAACAAGAAGAAGCATTTCTCTAACACACACAAGGACACAGGCACAAACACGTATATAACGACACATGCACACACGCACATGCACAGACACAGCTTGAAGAGCCGCCAGTTTCAACGCTGACTACACTGCTATGTTATGGTCTTTAGCAGTCTGGAGAAAGTTGCGGGGATGAGAATTAAAGACTGGAGACGAAAGTGAAGAAAAGACGGACAGATAACGTACCATTGTGCATGTGCACGGGTGTGTGTGTATGCTCAAGTGTGTCAGTACATGTAGATAGATAGATAGATAGATAGATAGATAGATAGATAGATGGATGGATAGAGAGCTGAAAATATACATACGGAGCCATGCGTTTGTAGATAGAGTGTGTCGTTAGCACAGTCTATGCAGGTATTTATGAATGAAAATATGTAAGTGGCTGTATATTATTAATACTATCTGTAAAGAGTGGAGTATTTCGGCGTCTAAGAAAATAGAAAGCATTGTAGCGACATACATATAGGAAGATAAAATGTGTATGGCTAGGTAGAAATTTACATGTGAGTGCGTGAGTCTAAATTGGATAGAGAGTTGGAGTAGTGAATGTATATTGATATATATATACACACCAATTTTATAAACGTTCATTTACGTACCAATATCTGTTTCGATATTTCTTCTAGTAGCAGTTTCTCTATCCATATGTCGCTAAATTCATTAAGAAAGACACGAAAGTGATTTAATTACGTTTTCTGTTTCATTATAAATGTGTATGGTCCTGGGCTTAATGTGAAGGAAAAATAAAATTATAATTTCTGTAAAGATTCAATTGAGGCAGTGAGTGACCGAAACGGTTGAGAAACAGATTAAATACTTAGCAGTATATAATTGTGTCCTTTCATGTTCGGAGCACAAATCCACTTGAGGTCAACTGTGTTTTTCATTCCCAACAAACTCGATTAATTAATTAAGCATCCATCAAGGGCTGCAATTGATTTGTACCGCTCACAAAATACGTGGATTTGTTTTTCTTAGAAAGCAATTATTAAGGGCGCTTAGAGACAGAAGTTGTAAATCGACACATTAAATGCCTTAAAGCACTTGGGTATGTCTCAGTTCTAGGATCAAATCCCTCTGGGGTTATTCATTGGCTTTTCAGTTTCTCTGGATTGATAACATAAGTATCAACGAAGTACTGATGTCAATTTAATCAATATTGCCTATTCTTCTGAATGCGTGGTATTGGGCACAGCAATAAACATTTATTTTGAAATCGCAGGATGAATCCAATTATCGGCCGAGTCCACAGCAAAAACTGTCCCATTGCCTTCTTTTAGCAGGGAAGGAAGGGCAGTTTTCCTCTGACTGGTCATATTGAAATACATAGTTTGTGTGATGGGTGCCACTAATTATTACAATGAGGCGGTAAGCTGGCTGAGTCATTAGTGTGTCGGACAAAAATGCTTAACTGCATTTCTTCCGGCAATCTACTTTCGGAGTCCAAATACTGTCGAGGTTAACTTTGCCTTTCTTCCTTTCGGAGGCGATGAAATAAGTACCAGTTGCGTACTGAGGG
>NC_068988.1:49966710-49971309 GCF_001194135.2 Octopus bimaculoides
TGTTAGTGTGCTGCATGCGTGTGTGTGTGTGTGTGAGAGAGAGAGAGAGAGAGAGAGAGAGAGATGGTGGTGAAGGATTTAATACAGGTGCGTGAGAAATCGGTGTCAACGATGAGTGTTTCAATTGTTCGTCAACCAACGGAACGGCGTACTTACTAAGGAGACCCTTTGAATATTAGGTAGAGTCTATCCGACGGGCTTCCGAACAGTTTCCGCATAACCATTTTCACTCTGAAAGCTCAGCGAGTGGCTGTGTGGTAAGTAGCTTGCTTACCAACTGCATGGTTCTGGGTTCAGTCCCACTGCATGGAACCTTGGACAAGTGTCTTCTACTATTGTCTCGGGCCGACCAAAGCCTTGTGAATTGATTCGGTAGACAGAAACTGAACGAAGCCCGTCGTATATATATGTGTGTGTGTGTGTGTGTGTGTGTGTATTAGACAACCGATGCTAGTATGTTTACGTCCCCGTCATCTAGCAGTTCGTTAAAGATACCCGATAGAATAAGTACTAAGCATACAAAGAATAAGTCCTGTGGTCGGTTTGCTCGATTAAAAGCGGTGCTCCAGCATGGCTGCAGTCAAATGACTGAAACAAGTAAAAGGGATCCGAGTTTATGATAAAAGAAATCATGTTCTGATATTGAATTCGAGACCATGTGACTGAGAAGCAAGCATCTGAACTATGCAAAGCTTACTTTGAGCCTCCAACTCCTTGATGGAGTCGTAGGGTATCCATCTTGATATGCGGCAGGTCTGAGATATTTCCAGACTTAGTGAAGCCTATCTCTCACTATGTCTCTTTCTTTCTCTCTCTCACGGTCTGACAACAGCTGATTTCTTCTGGAAGGGAGACAGGCAAGCAAACAAACAGAAAGAGCGAAATAAAGAGAATAACCGAATTGGTACGAATACTTTATTTGCTGGAAGAATAGAAGGCAAAGTTCATCACAGTGTAACTTCAACACTGATCGAAGAGAGAGATGGGTGAAATAGGGTCTTTAAATGTGGAGCAATCTATCCGAAGCTCTAACGACACAGCTAAATGGCCACACACACACACGCATGTATACATACATACATACACACACACACACATACACACATACACACACACATATATATAATTATGTAAACTCGAATGTACATATGCACACATACATATATGGTTACATATGCAGGTGTGTATATATACATGTATATGTATGTATGCATATATATGTTTGTGTGTGTGTATGTGTGTAATAATTTAGTTTTATTTCAAGAGTTCTCGCTAATAGATAGATAGATAGATAGATAGATAGATAGATAGATAGATAGATAGACAGATAGATAGATAGATAGACATAAACATATTTGTCCGTGTTTGTGTATGTTCTTATATGTATCTCTCTCTTTCTCTACATACATACATATACGTATATATATATGTGTGTGTATATATATATATATATATATATATATATATATATATACATACATACATTCATACATACATGCATGCTTATATATACAAACACACACATCTATATATATATATATATATATGTTTACACACATCGTATGTGCTTGTGCGCATGTGCATGTATATTCTTTTATTCTGTTACTGTTATTGCTTTGAACGATCTTAATCGATTATATCGGACCCAGTACTTAATTTTGTTTGTTACTTATTGGTTATTTTACTGGTCTTTTATCGAACAGTTACATTACTTTTTGACGTAACTGGACCATACAACTTTCATCAGAATATACATAAATATATGTACGCACACACGAACACACACTCACGTATACACACACACACACACACACACACACACACACACACACATATATATATATACACGCACACGGACACACACATACATACAGCCATACTTACATGCAAAGACACATCGAAACGATTGCCGATTCTCCGTCAAATCATACACTGCTGTAATAAAAGTGAGTGACACTTTTGCTAATATAGTATGAGAAACGTCCTAAAAAGACGGGATAATCAAAGCAAAGCTGGATTATCTTTGATCATAGGTCGAAACTACAACAACATCAAGATCAACAGGAGCTCGTGTTTGTGCGTGTGTACACAAGTGTGCACACACGCACACTTTCGTTCAAACTCATACGCATGCGCAGACAGCTAGATTTAAAATGTTTTGTACCCGTCACATCATATTTAAATTGTCCTGTATTGAAGTAGACTCCAGTCGATCATCATCGTTATAAACTCAACTGTCCCGTCAGCGCCTCCCTCACGAGCATTAGCTTCAACCACCAACGCGAGAGTTTTCCATGTATCACTCAGCTTGCTAGAAATAGAAGTCAAACCTATTTTAAACCACGCTATAAGTTTAAATACGAAAGATATTGAACAAAGAGATGAGATGCTCACAGTTTCATTATAAGCCTGTTCCGTTACAGCTGACCCGGGACTAAGCAATTCCGACAACAACAACCCAACAAGGAAGCATCTACGTGGTCATGCTTTGTGCTAGAAATAGCAATGAATATGCCAAAAATCAATACCTATCGTCATCAAAATAAATAAACAAAAGATGTTCCTTGTCAGAATGCCTTTAACAAAGGGTCCCCCGAGTTACATCATTATAATCAACACCACTGCACAACTTACAATTGTATATCTTGTATCATTTGATGTATCAATACATTTCAATGATAAATTAATTCACTTTATTTCACTTATGTTACTAACGAACGACATTTGGTCAAATGCATGATATTAACAGTTTCTTAATTTACTTCAAATGTGTTTTAGAGTTAACCCATTTGCGCTTATAGTCCCTTTTTGTTTCTAAAACAAGAATAGTTATTGATATTTGACCAGCCTAAGGCGGCAAACTGGCAGAATCATTAACAAACCAGGCAAAACGCTTAGCAGTGTTTCGTCAGTCATTCCGTTCTGAGTTCAACTTCCGCCGATGTCGACTTTGCATTTCATCCTTTCGGGGTTGATTAATTAAGTACCAGTGAAACCCTGGGGTCAATGTAATCGACTAGTCCCCTCCCCTAAATTTCAGGCCTTGTGCCTATAATAGAAAGGGACATTTGACCAGCAAGTAGGAGCGGCGAGTTGTCAGAATCGTTAGTACACCGGGCAAAATGCTAAGCGGCATTTCGTCCGTCTTCACATTCTGAGTTCAAATTCCGCCAAGAATTACTTTGCTTTTCATCTCTTCAGGGTCAATAAAATAAGTGCCAGTTGAACACTAGGTTTGATGTAGTCGGCTTACTCCGAAATTTGAAATGAATATTTAACCAGCAATTGTATTTTACAGAGATGTATTAGAGTGTCTTTTGAATATCTCAACATTCAGTATAGTGTGAAGACAAGCACATATGCAATTACACCGATTTTTTTTTTTATTCAAAATATTTTTTAGATGAGTAGTAATCGTGACTATTTTAATTGTCCAATAAAGTTGAGTAAATCTTGTAAAGTGATTTTGTTCAGATACAGCTTACTCTGAAAGTTTAGTCTTAAACAAGAACCAAGGTCATTAGGACTTCCTATCTTCCATTTATTGTGCGTATTAGAAAATGAATTTCACAGGCAGACTTTCGTGGATTGAAAACTTAGTATTTTTATGTTCATGATGTACCGATGCATCATGACAAGTATGTAAATAGCGTGAATTACTGCTTTTTCTTATTGTGCCTTCTGCAAGAAAAAAGTTTCATAACAATGCGTAGAATGCGACGTTAGTCTTTATATTGGGGTATGTTTCAACAAACGGCATTCTTTGTTTCATTATTCTATTTGGAGAGGACCGTTTGTTGTGGACGAATGTGACCCGTGGTCTTTTTTTAGGACCAAATCAAAAAATTATTTTTTCAAAAATATTGCGATAAAAATTCTCTTATATATTTAGTATTAAATAATGATTTCTTTATTGCTACTATCTAAAATGCTCGATGAGCAAAGACCTGTTGATGGGGTTGAAAAATATATTTAAGAAAAGAAAATATTTTCGAAATTAACAGGTTATGTTCTTGGCAAGGTTACCCAAATGAAAGCCGTTTCAATTTCCGCCTGGGGCCTCATGTATAATCGTTAGAACATCGGAGGCAATTTCTTGCGGTATTTCTTCCGACTCATTACGTTCTGTGTTCAAATCCCCTTGATGTCAATTCTGCGTTTTATCCCTCTAAGTTCGATAAAATAGAGTAACAGTTAAGTACTGGTGGGCCGATATAATTAATTGACTAAGGCGGCAAACTGGCTGAAATGTTAGCACGCCGGGCGAAATGCTTATCGGGATTTCGTCTGTCTTTACGTTCTGTGTTCAAATTCCACCGAGGTCGACTTTGCTTTTCATCCTTTCGGGGTCGATTAAATAAGTACCAGTTACGCACTGGGATCGATAACATCGACTCAATCCGTTTGTCTGTCCTTGTTTGTCCCCTATGTGTGTAGCCCCTTGTGGGCAGTAAAGAAATAAGAAACGTTAGCATGCCGGGCGAAATGCTTAAGCAGTATTTCGTCTGCCGTTACGTTCTCAGTTCAAATTCCGCCGAGGTCGACATTGCCTTTCATCCTTTCGGGGTCGATAAATTAAGTACCAGTTACGTACTGAGG
>NC_068988.1:49971608-49975166 GCF_001194135.2 Octopus bimaculoides
AGTGGACGCACTCCGATTTCAGCGGTACACATTAAAAAAAAAATGTTTTTAGCGTATTGAAGCATATAATAAAGGACCGACCTCGCAATATAGGGCTCGAGGGTGATATTCTTTCATTCTTTTATTTGTTTCTGTAATTTGACTGCGTCCATGCTGGAGCACCACCTTTAGTCGAACAAATCGACCCTTCAGAACTTATTCTTTGTAAGCCTAGTACTTATTCTATCGGGTCCTTTTGCCGAACCGCTATGTTACGGTGACGTAAACACACCAGCATCAGTTGTCAAGTGATGGTGGGGAACGGGAAACACAGACACACAAACACATATATATATATATATATATATATATATGCACACACACACACACACACACATTCGATGGGCTTCTTTCAGTTTCGGACTACCAAATCCACTCACACGGCTGTGGTAGACCCATGGCTATAGTAGAAGACACTTGCCCAATGTTCCACGCAGTGGGACTGAACCTGGAACCATGTGGTTGGTAAGCGAGCTACTTACCACTCATGCGCCTATTGGTATTTATGTTATTAACTCCGAAAGGATCAAAGGCAAAGGTGACCTCACCGGAATTTGAACTCCGTACGCAAAGACGGACGAAATGCCGTTAGGTATTTTTGTCCGGCGTGCTAACGATTCTGCCAGCTCACCGCCTTTGTATACCATCAAATATTACCATAAGTTCTTTTGTTTTGAATAATAGAATGCAGGCTAAGTCAATGTTTCGTCTTTATAGTTACATTTATTAACGATTTGAGTTCAAATCCCACTGTGAGTGAGTTTGTCTATAATGTCTTTTAGGTCAACGAAAGAAGGCTAATTAATCTACGATACTGTTTCCTGATTAATCTACAGTTTTTTATCAGTGTAAGAAATCATCATTGTTATTTAGTGTCAAGGGCGGCGAACTGGCAGCAGGCCAGGTGAAATGCTTAGCGGCATTTTGTCCGTGTACACCTTTTAAGTTCAAATTCCACCGAGATCGAATTTGGTTTCCATCTTTTTGTAGTCGATAAAATAAGTACTAGTTGAACACTGGGGTCGATGTAATCTACTTACCCACTCCCACAGACATGCTGGCCTTGTACCAAAATTATCGAGTGTCATAGAGAACAATTTTTCCGAGAGCCGGGACAGGTTTTCGATTCGCTGTTGTAATCATTTTGCAATTTGGTAACTATTATACTATCATTATAATTTAGTAACGTATTAAAAGTGTACTACAATATGTATGGTATAGTATAACAGGTTGAACTAAGAACCAAACCATTTTCTCTTAATCCAAATAACTAATTCTTTGTTTCATATGTGTGTGTGTGTGTGTGTTTTATGTGTATATTTGTGCTTATTTTCCCATCAATTTATGATAAAAACTATTAAACGTCAAACCGAAGTCTAACTAACCGAAACTTCGAAATCACTGTCGCCCCAACATTTAGTCTCATATTCTCTCGGGCAGCCTTCATTATGATCGAACCGTGTGTTTTTATCAATCTTTTTTTGCTTTGTTCTTTGGAGACGACAAATTTCATGAACGCCACAAATTCACATAAACTCTTCATGTCCTAAGGAAAAAAATACTGTTCTGTTCATGTCTAAATAACAAATTTCCTGTTCACATCTTTCTTTATTTCGTCCTATAATTCGTCTTTTCTTTCCTTCTTTTGATATCTCTTCTGCATTTTTTTCTTTATTCCTCGTCTGTCTGTCTATCTGACTGGCGCACTGTCTGCCTCTCGTTTGAATATTCCTTTACCTTTTTCTTTCTTTCTTCACCGACCACCCCCTCTAGTTTAATCATTTTGTGTTATCCACATTGTCTATTTTTCTCTTCTTTTATATATTTTCTTTCCTTTTTGTTTTTTTCGCTTCCAGTTTATCGATCTTTCCAGATATTTATCTATATATCCGTCTAGTTATCCATTTGTATATCTATTAGACTATTCTACTGTATTTCTCCCCCCACCTCTCTATCTATCTATCTATCTATCTATCTATCTTTGTATCTATTTATCTATCTGTCTCTTTATCTATCTATCTCTTTATCTGTCTCTTTTCTATCTATTTGTCTATCTATCTATCTATCTATCCATTTATGTACCTCTCTACCCATCTATCTATTTATCTCTTTATCTGTCTGTCTGTCTGTCTGTCTGTCTATCTATCAATCTATCTATCTATCTATCTATCTATCTATCTATCTTTCTTTCTGTCTATCTATCTATCTATCTATCTATCTATCTATCTATCTATCTATCTATCTATCTCTTTATCTATCTGTCTGTCGGTCCCTCTGTTTGTCTATCTATCTATCAGCTTTTGTTTCTATCTCTGTATATCTTCCTCAGAATAACTGATTTCTCTCTTCCCTTCTACATTCACTCTCTCATTATTCGTCTGTTTATTTATGCTTTCTATTTATCTGTTTGTCATTTGCTCTCACCCTGTCCCATTCTTTTTCTCTCAGACTATCTCCAGCTTTCTCTCTCTCTCTCTCTCTCTCTCTCTCTCTCTCTCTCTCTCTCTCTCTCTCTCTCTCTCTCTCTCTCTCGGTCGCTCGCTCAGTTGCTCGCTCGCACGAACACACTTAAACACACACACACACATCTTACGCACAACTCAGCTGCTATAACCCGGTTCCATGTTTGGAAAGGAAGCACGCATGCATGAAAGATTGCGTGCATGACCGTGAATGTGTCTGTGTGGCGTCTACACACACGATCTGTGTATGTGTAATGTGTGTGAGTGTGTGTGCATGTGTGGGTGCGTGTGTATTTCTATTGATTTCTTTATAAATTGATGAAGATAGCCGAGCAAAGTGTTTGAGTGTCTTACCGTGAGCATGCAGGCTCACATATGTGTGTGTGCATGCGCATGCGTGTGAATGTGTGCATTGGTGTATGTGTGTGTGTGTGTGTGTGTGCTCGTGTGTGTGCGTGTGTATGTGTGTGCTGCCCTGTGCGTGCGCGTGCATGTGTGCTGCCCTTTGCGTGAGCGTGTGTGTGTGTGCGAGTGTGTGCAGATGTGGGGTGCAAGAAAAAGAGAATGAGGTGGTAAGGAGGTCCAGACTTCTTTTAAGTTAGACGTGTTGTTTAAAATAATCATGGAAGTAGAGAAGAAATGTGAGATGAAGAGGGAAAGGAGAAACAGGAGAAAGACTGAAAGAAAAGAGAGAGAGATGTAGAGAGAATAAATAATTCACGATATCAAAACATAAGTGTTGAAAGAAAGAGAGAGAGAGGTGGTTAGATACACAGAGGTTATAGTGGAAGAGACAGAAAATAAAGGGAAATATAAGAGACGGATATAAAAAAGCGAGGAGAGAAATGAGGGTCTATGCTGAGAGTGACCACACTTCCTTGCTATAGACATGTCATTAAGGTGTCCCGTGATAATACCACAGCAACTGAACTGATGTTATAATCATCAATTGATGTATCTTCCACACTAGTCTAATCGCCTTGCAAACATAAACATACAGACATATTAACAAATGAATAGATAGATAAATAGATAGAGAGAGGGGAGGGGGAGAGGG
>NC_068988.1:49976516-49977456 GCF_001194135.2 Octopus bimaculoides
TGTGGAACCTATACCCCAATGTAACCAGAAAACTAACCCCTATGAACCAAGCACGACTCACGTGAGGCACAAGCAACACAGTATATATTGCATGTATTGGGCTGTCCGGAAAGTTCGTGCCGATTTTTAAAGGAAAGAAAAAGGTCAATAAATACTTGCCATTACATTTTAAATCAACCAAATACGAACCATTTTGTTGCACAATGCGTCTCTATCTTTTCTTTAACTTGAAAATACCCTCTTCCCAGAATTGAGATGGTTTCATGGCAAATACGTCGAAAGGTTAGCTACTATAAAACGGCACGAACTTTCCGGACACCCCAATATTAACGTATTGAATTTTACTCAGTTATATTCAAGAATTCACAAGCATAAAATAACAACAATGGCAACGTTTCTTTTATTAGTAACACTCACTGCACTTTGGGGGTCATACGCTATATATAGGATGCTAGATCCTTTAAGCACTGTTTAAATATTGGTTTAAATTTTAGCACAAGGCCAGTAATTTCGGGTTAAGGGGTAAGTCGATTACTTCGACCCTATTACTCAACTGGTACTTATTTTATTGACGCCGAAAGGGATGAAAGGCAAAGTTGAGCTCGGCGGAATTTGAACTCAGAACGTGAAGACGGACGAAATGCCGCTAAGCATTTCGTCCAGCGTGTTAACGATTCTGCCAGCTTGCTGCTTTATGCACCGTTTAAATATTCTTTTCTATTCTAGGCATAAGGTTCGAAATTTTGGGGGAGGAGGCCAGTCTATTAGATATACCCCAGTACGCAAAAGATACCGATAGAATAAGTACAAAGCTTACAAAGAATAAATCTTAGGGTCGATTTCATCGACGAAAACCCTTTAAGGCGGTGCTCCAGCAAAGCCGCAGTCAAATGACTGAAACATGTAAAAAAAATAAAAGAATTTCACATACATATGTGTA
>NC_068988.1:49978065-49979033 GCF_001194135.2 Octopus bimaculoides
GTGTGTGTGTGTGTGTGTGTGTGTGTGTGTGTGTGTGTGTGTGTGTGTGTGTGTGTGTGCTTAATAACGCACACATACATTTAACAATGTGTGTATACTTCTGCCGACTTTTGACAGTCCGTTCTTTCAATCCGAACGCCATGAGATTTCGTTCTGAAATACGCCAGCATTTGCATGAAACATCGTCTCCAAACAGCGACATCGATACACAGTGCCACTTGCACCGAGTCTGTCACCACCATCACCACCACCACCACCACCACAACTATCACTACCACCACCACCACACCAACACCAACACCACTATCCGATTCACAATCTCATTTTTCTGCATCAATTAACGTATCAGTTGACAAACACACTCGGAGACAAACAGATGTGCACCGACACACATGCACACTAACACATATAAACGCATAGACACACACACAACACATAACCCCTTATACACAGATACGTACACCCTTCTCTCCTTTTGCTCCGCTTAAGAGTTCATACGTGTGAGTGTATGATCTGTGCGTGATTGTGTATGAGCACATTTTGGTGTGTGTATAAATGTATTTCGTTCTTGTGCATGTATGTATGTAGTTATATTAATATGCGTCTGTGAGAAATGCAGTAATGCAAGTGTAACTAGTCAATCGTTTCTTTCCATCATTTTCTTTATATGTGTGTGTGTATGTGTGTGTGTGAATGTATGTGTGTGTATTCTCGTTTGAATACACAAATGTATGCTTTTTTTGGGGGGGGGGGATATATTGTGTTTCTAGGCGGGCGTTTTCGGCGCTCTCGTTTGACGCGTGCACACTACAGCTGCAGTGCATGCACGAGTTTAGCAATAGTCTGTTTAAATGCATGCTTGCCTTTGTTGACGCTATCTGTATTTACCACGCTTTTATCTTTAACTGTATCTATTTAAGCATATGTAACTCAGGCCCTGTATACATATATATATATATATATATATA
>NC_068988.1:49983618-49983964 GCF_001194135.2 Octopus bimaculoides
TATATATATATATATATATATATATATATATATATATATGGGTGGATGGATGGATGGATATAGTTTAAAAAAGAGTAAATGAAGTTGGAAAAGGCACAGAAGTGTATTTTAGTGAATTTTTAATATTTTTATTACAGTGGATGATTTAAAATATAACCGGTTTCGATGTAATCCATCTTATCAAATATTAGAAAGAATTTTAAGGAGAAAAAAATTGGGGGTTAACAGTCTGTACCCATATTTGAGCTCCATATTTGAGTTCTTATACACTACAATATATTCAGCATCAAATTTTTGTACGCAAAAAACCATGTACATTACACACACACACACACACACACACACA
>NC_068988.1:49988853-49991353 GCF_001194135.2 Octopus bimaculoides
GTGTGTGTGCCCGCGCGTGACACACACATACGAACTCAGGACTATTTCCACGAGAAAAGAGACCCTTTTTCTACGAGACTGATTTGGCACCTGTTTTGGATGGTTTCATGGGAGAGAGAGAGAGAGAGAGAGAAGAAACAAGAGTAGGACATGAACGAGAGAGAGAAGGGTAAGCATCTTCGATTAATTTGCGGTCCCTTCCTGTTCGATTTCACGGAATCCTCTCAGAGATCTTTTACCTGCATCATAAATCCATCTACTTGTCACTCTTTAATGCCGATGATGCACAAACCACCACGTTTGCTATCTGCTCTCTTTCCATCTGCATGTTTCGCGCGCGCACACACACACACACACACACACAAACAAACAAACAAATAAACAAACAAACAAACAAACAAACAAACAACTACAAAAACAACAAATCGCTTCCGAGATTTACCACGATAAATCTACCACGTGCATACAGTCGCAAAATGCGAAAACGTTTTCAGTCACATGAAACGATCAAGAGGAGTGGAATGGACAATATTCTTAATATAATCGTTCCCAAACATTACATTTTTGTGCCGGCCACTAGACTCATCAGTAACTTCGGTTTTTGAATAGAATCACTGTTACGGGTTGCCATAATTTCCATATCTTCAAGGGGAGTAACCTCTGCGTGTCTGCAAACTACTTCGTCGAGCAATCTTTTAGTGTGTAATGAACAATGAAAATATTCGTAAATAACCGTCATCTTTGCTGCTTTGAGTTACTTTCTGTTCTGACACTCGGTTTTCCATAGTACCAGATTACATGACCTCTTGTCTTTCACAACAACAAAGCTGGCAATAAAATATTCTCACCTACTTATGAGATTCGCCACGTTTTTGTCTTTCTTTTTATCTCTTCTTACATCGGGAGTTTCCTGTCAAACTTATTCTATTCTCCTATGTGTCGACGTGGTTCTCTCCGGCTTCAATTGAAGCTCAGGACTATCTCTCTCTCCCCGCTTTCTGTAATTTAATTAACTACATATTGTTATCGCTAATCACACACCTTCCACAAATACACACACACACACACACACACACCATTATACAGATGATATTAGTCTTCATTCCTAATTAATCTTGGCACACAGACTTCATTTACACGCAACCTCGCTGAGCCAGAAAAGAAAACATCTAAAAAAAATGGCAGTCAAACCACTTTCATTTAATACTCTACCGTTTTCAGTGAAGAAGAAAACATTGGGTAATGGAGTCCCTGATATACAAAGATCCACGATGCTCATAGTTGAGACACCTTGTATCATACATAGATCTATTCGATCAGGGCCAAACTGAAACCAAACATCTCCATAGACGTGTTGCTTTCTCCACCGCCTCCTCTATCGCTACTGCAGTATCATCTTCTACTGATTGAAGTTGTGTGATCTCAAAGCATTTTTATTCGGAGCCTACTGGACTCGTTCGTCTTCTCTCCTCTCGTAACCAATATCGTGTCCACTACCATCTTCTCCTTTCAAAGGCCATTTTCTCTAGCATTTTTTCCCAAAACATCACTCCTCTGAAACTCTTATCTACCCTTATTCTTCTTGCAGTCGTCTACTTGAAATTGTTCAAGGAAATTTTCGACCACATCGGTCACAAAACGTCTGAAAAACAAAACAAAAGAGAAACACACTTCCTCATATTAAACCCTTGCCAGTCTAAAGTATTTTCCTAAGTTTGTCCTAAACGTTCATGCTTGTTTTCAAACTTTGTCCTTGTTTCACACATTTCTGAGGTATCGCCTGCCAGACGTACATATGTCTTCTACGAAAGCCTCTTGTTAAAACTCGACATCTCAATCTCACTCATCAAAACTGAGTACATTTCATAAATACACACACTTTGAATGACCACATTTTTTATATTGATTTCATCTCTGCTCGACTAGCGTTAATCTGAGCTAAACTACTTCAACACAACTTATAGTCATTCTTACACAACGAAATCTATCTAATTACTTAGTGCTTTAAGTCTCCAGTGACCCTTCATTATGAACATACATTTATAAAATAGCTTTCACTGATCACCAATGTTTGAATCCCTTCTATATCTAAAAAATACTTCTCTGAACAGTTGTTCACTCTCTGTAAGTCAAAACGGTCATTTTCTTCTGTTCACATAAGTGAAAAGTTGTAACGGTTGCACACGGTTTGGACTGCATCTGTCAGATACACGCGCTCTACTCACCATCATGCTACCGCCATTAGACAAGTTTTCCCCTCTTTCTCTTCTATACAGTTACAGCTGGATTTTTTCGTCTCGTTTAATATACTGTGTACAAATCCCGCTTTAATCCACTTCAAGCAATTTCACTTTCTTCTTACAGTTGCTCACACACTTCATCATATTAAACCCTTGCCAGTCTAAAGTATTTTCATAAGTTTGTCCTAAACGTCCATGTTTTCAAACTTAGTTCTTGTTTCATACATTTCTGAGTAATATAAAGCTTTTCCTTCATAAGT
>NC_068988.1:49993436-49996596 GCF_001194135.2 Octopus bimaculoides
CATACATACACACACACACATATACACACACATGCACGCACATACACATACACATATACACACACACATATACACACACGCACACACATACATACACACACGCACGCGCGCACGCACACACACACAAATACACACACGCACACACACACACACACATGCACTTATACACACACACATACTCAAGCTTCCACACGGTTTCTATGCACCAAATTCACTCATAAGGCGTTGGTCGCTCCCAGACTACGATCGAAGGTACTTGTACAAGCGCAAAAGTTGCAATGCAGTCGGAGTGAACGTGGAACCCTCTAGCTACAAAGCACGCGTTGAATCCACACAGCCGTTTCCAAATTTTGTCTTAGAATTACGTTCAAGATCGTATCCCTTGACTCAAGACGTGCCTTTATTTCTCTTGGTATTAAGAGGAGATAGATATGTAGATACTGTGACCTTTATGCTATTCTCTAACACTTGGAGTAGCGTTAAATGCAGCTGAAAATTTTGTATAAAGTAAATTATCAAACATTAAGGGACAACTTTAGATAATGAAAGTAACATGATGATGATGATGATGATGATGATGATGATGAATACACGTTTGGTAATAACAAGTGGTGTGGTAGTGATGATGGCGACGAGGCGGGGAAGGAGGGACAATGACGTTGTGACTATGATGATCATATCATGGCCGCCGCTGTAATAATAAACAATTGTGACGACAGTTACGATGACGACGACCTCGTCGATAACAAAGATGTTACGTTCCAACTGATGTTGATTAAGAGGATGGATATTTTCTCACCAAGATATTCTTCTTCTTTACTAACAATATTATGGCAATCGCCGCTTTTTCACTCAGTCTTTATCTCTCTCTACCTATCTATCTATCTATCTATCTATCTGTCTCCCCCCCCTCTCTCCCTCTCTCTCTCTCTCTCTCTCTCTCTATCTATCTATCTATCTATCCATCTATCTGTCTTTCGCGCATTCACAAACCTACGTACGTATGCACGCAAGCTTACACTCAAACACAATAAACCAACAGAGATACCCTACATCGATTGATCGCATGCAGTAAATAGATAAACAAATACACACTAGAAATATTGAATTGGAATATTTTACAAGAAGAAAAATACTATAAAACTTGACAATACAACGAACAGTACAAACAACTCTATCGCAAGCTATTGATAATCTATTATATTATCGATTTTTAATGCAATTACACACGTCGCTTAGTCTTTCTCTGTTCCTTTTCCATCTCGCCTTCTCTCTCCCCCACTTTCTCACCCACTTCCTTTTCTTTACTTCGTTTTATTTTGTTTATGGTTGTTATTGCTTTTTAGCTTTGTTTATTGTTTTTTTGTAGCTGTTATTTTTGTTTTGCTTTGTTTTGGTGTTATTGTTTTTTTTTTCTTTTTCTTTTTCTTTTTATAAACTTTTAATAGCGGAATGTTTCCTGAAGAATTTTCACTCATTTATTTAGATGCTTTATTCGCCTTCGGTTAATAAAAGCTGTTAATCCTTTGAGAGAGCCACACTCTTTCTCTCTCTCTCTCTCTCTCTCTCTCTCTCTCTCTCTCTCTCTCTCTCTCTCTCTCTCTCTCTCTCTCTCTCTCTCTCTCTCTCTTCTGTAAAATTCTTCGCTGTGGAAATCTTGGTCAGATCTCCCTCTAGTTGTTTAACTTAACGATTTGTACTGCTGCCTTTCACCACGCTCCAAGGTCTATGTGTAATCGAATGCGCGTGCAACACACACACATACACACACACAGACACACACACACACATACACACACACAGACACACACACACCACAATCATGCACACATAAACAGACACAAACACAAATGTGTTTGTGTATGTGTTTGTATTCTTATGTAACGATCAATATGTAGTTGTATATGTATCTGATGTAATCTGCAATCGACTAGGATAAATGAATAAACGTGTTTCTCTAAGTCTTAACTAAACATTTAGTATATTAACAATTGATATAATATTAACTGTATTTACGCGCATGCTCTTAATTACTAATAATTAATTATTGCTGCTAGAAAATTTTACACGATATGTTCTATTTTGAAGTAAAGATGGCGGACTTCTCATAACGCCATATTTACTCGCGTCAAGATACGTACCAGTCATTCTAACATAGAAACATCGGTCGTTCAGCCATTTATTTATCCTTTTATTCTTTTACTAGTTTCAGTCATTGACTTGTGGCTATGCTTGGTCTCCGTTTTGAAAAGCATTTTTTCATTGATCGTACTGGCTTAAGTATTGATTTCCGTCAATTGCTTGTTTTAACGAACGAATACTATTTATCGGATGGCCAAGTTACATTTTGGTGCAACGAATCGCCACTCGACTGACCCTTTTTTTTTTTACAACGATATAGTCCAATGGTGCTCAACCGGGGGTCCATATGGCTCTTGGGGGTTCATATAAGATCTTGTTGTTAAAAGTTATCTGTAATAAATTGGTCATACTTTTACAATACACAAAATATTTTAACAATTTTTTATGCAATTCCTAATAATATTTGATTATAGAAATATGACGGGATTTCTTTTTAAACATCGAGTGGCTATCAGAGTCCCCCTGAATAAAATAGGAATCACAGGGGTCCATCGGTGATAAATGGTTGAGAACAATACAGTAATCCCTCGCCATATCAGTTCACCTATCGCGCTCTCAGTACATCGCGGATTTTTCTGGCTAATATAGGTAAATTTATATCGCCGATTCCTCAGTATATCGCGGGTTTCTGCGGCTGATAGGCATTTATATTTTTTAGATTTTAATTATTTCTGTGAGAGGTTTTCGAGCGTAACACCCGCGATAGTTGAGGATTTATAGTGCAGAAAAAACATATACATACATATAGTACATGCATAGTCCCGCTCATATGCACACACACATTTACATGCCATTAAAACAAACAGTAGAGTGGTGAAAAAAAAGTTTCTGTAAAAATTTCGTGTCCCTGAATTCGGCGTTTAAATCCCACCAAAGTTCACTTTGCTGTTAATCTACGTCTATCTCATTCTCTCTGCCCCACTTCATCCTACACATTCTCTTTCTTGTATACACGTGTGTTTGTGTGTGTGTGTGTGTGTGTGTGTGTGTGTGTGTGTGTGTGTGTGTGTGTGTGTGT
>NC_068988.1:49997187-49999796 GCF_001194135.2 Octopus bimaculoides
TATATATATATATATATATATATGCATACATACATACATACATAGCACATAAATACATATGCATGCATCTAGACATGAAAATATACACATAAAAACGCATCCATAAAACAAACATACAAATCTGCGCATACACTAACACCAAATATTGCACACACACACACACACATGCACAAATACCTAGATGATGTTGATAAAAGTTCCAATGAAGGAGCCTTGAATTTATGTTAGAGTCCGGCTCTTACTCTATGGACAAGAAATACAGAAATGAAACTGATTGATAACATACATACATACATACAAGTATATATATAACATGTGTGTGTCTTTGGCAGCCGCTTGACATATATATTGCATGTGTTTTGTTTATACGCTAATATGCTGCAGGATTAAAGCGGTAAGCTGGCAGAAACGTTTGCACACCGGGCGAAATGCTTAGCGGCATTTCGTCTGCCGCTATGTTCTGAGTTCAAATTCCACCGAGGTCGACTTTGCTTTCATATTTTCAGGGTCGATAAATTAAGTACCAGTTGCGTACTCAGGTCAATCTAATCAACTGCTCCACTTCCCAAAGATTTCAGGCCTAGTGCCTAGAGTAGAAAAGAATATGTTGCAGGATAGCATCCTGGGAAAGCTCCCGCTACATGTCGCAGAGTGGTAAAGAACGCAATATCGCAGACAGGCAAGGTGTCTTGCGCCTGAGATGATCGAAAATGATAGATATCGATATTTCCCTATCGTTTATAATTCCACAGCACCATTTTACAATTTCCTCTACTATGTTTGTGCGACCGATAATATTTACATCATTAGAGCTGCTTTTAATTCGAAATTTAATTTTGTTTCACATGTTCCACACCACAGCACATCAGCAAATACACTTCACACTATTTGCATATATTTCCCAGACCAGTGATTCGATTCGTTTCGAAGAGAATCGTGTAAATGGTACTATGGAGCTATAACAATAACAAAATATCGATATCTGTCGTTCTCAATCGCCGCAGGCAAGTTGTCTCGTCTATCTGGGACATCATAGTCTTTAACACCCAGTATCGTGTAGGGAGCTTTCCCAGGACATTGTCCTGCAGCAAACTGGCGAATAAACAAAGCATATACACTATGTATGTGTGACCGATAATACATGCATACACACATGCATACACATACACGCGCGCGCGCGCACACACACACACACAAACACACAGAGTCACACTCACACACACAGAGTCACACTCACACACACACAGAGTCACACTCACACACACAGAGTTACACTCACACACACAGGGTCACACTCAAACATGTGGGATGCTGAAAAGTTTCTGGCTATAAGGGTATCACGAAAGGCTTGGTTGGAGGTCCAACCTTCCAAGTTCTTTTACAGGGCTTAGAGAAACTGAAGAACCGCTGCAATGAGTGTGTGAATCTGAGAGAGGAATATGTTGAATAAAATGATATAATTAACTTATCCCTCTTCTATTTTCTTTTACCCGAATCCAGAAACTTTTCAGCACCCTCTCGTGTGTGTGTATATATATATATTTCCCCATAATTCTGAAATCAATTGATATGTACTTGAAACTTTTCATGAATCCTTTTCGTTTATTCTCGATTTCGGCGCGTGTTGATTGATATTTAAGGTAGTTTAGAGCAATCTGGCATCTCCTTTTAGTTTGTGACTAAGCGTGTGTACTTATTCTCTTGTCCTAAATATATATATATAGTTTCGACTCTTTTTTGTGGCATCAAGTTCTGTGAGTCAAACTGATTAGGTGGAAATTGTGCAGAAATTAGTCGAACGGATTCTAGTCGTAATTTCAACATCAAATCTTGTTACAATCTTTCATATAGAATGTTGTGTCACTTCATATTAGTTCGATTAGCATGTATTTCAGTTAATCAAACGACTGAAAACTTATCGTCGATGTCGACTGAGATCCATTTGCTGTATACATGACACATAGATAGATAGATAGACAGACAGACAGACAAATAGACAGAGACAGACTGATATATATATATATATAGATAGATAGATAGATTATAATGTTTCTTTTTAAATATAGCTATACATAAAAAAAATAAAACATTAATGGCAGGATCAGTCAATTTCGAAGATATTGTCGATCATTTCTTAGATGTGTATGTATGTGTGTGCGCACACGTGTCAGCATGTGTATATTTATGTACGTATCTGTCATATCTATATACCTTTATGTACATGTGCATATATGTCTATGTATGTATATATGTGTCTGAGTATACATCTATCCAAAAGTGTATGTGTATGTGAGAGCATACGTATTGTAAATTAAAGTTATGTGTGTATACTGGCGTTATTTACTTTAGGCAGTAATTTATACTGCGTGGACGTGTGCCAAGTATTTGCAAACTGAGAGACAACAGGCTGGCAGGAGGTATTTTCCCTTGGAGACTGTCACACTCTCACGTAGACTTTAGGATTGGATCTCCCTTGTAGGATACAGTGTGTTAGGGACGTGTGGTCAGACGACACAGCTTACACAGTCGCAAAACTTTAACCGTAAACAACCTTCTCGATTATTCATAATGTAGTTCTCTCTATTGAGCTGCTGTTGATGTTTATATAT
>NC_068988.1:49999806-50000421 GCF_001194135.2 Octopus bimaculoides
CATACGTACATACATACATACATACATAATTATATATATACATACATAGTTACATACATACATACATAGACAGGCGGAGAGAGAGATACGGACAATACACTAGAATTCAGTAGACGGCAACTGTGCAGAAACGCATCGCATACACACATGCACACATACATACATACATACATACATACATACATGCATACAAGTAATAGTAGTAGTAGTAGTAGTAGTAGTAGTAGTAGTAGTAGTAGTAGTAGTAGTAGTAATTATTGTTGTTGTTGCTGTTGTTCTTGTTCTTATTGTTATTGTTGTTGTTGTCGTTCGCGGATAATATTCGAGGAGACTTAAACTCGCGAAATGGCACAATATGCATAATGATAGCTTGCTTATAGTTTGTACGATTGTTCCAGAATATTAAGCGCTTCTCAAAAGTTCAAATTTCCTCTGAAAAAGACAAGATACATTATCATTGAAAGAATTATCATAATTCATAAGTATCTGTGTATGTGCATGTGCGCGCGCTTGTATCCATATCAGTATAACACACACACACACAAACAGACACACACAAACAGACCCACGCATACACACACGCACACATACATACATACATACATACATATATAT
>NC_068988.1:50004192-50007887 GCF_001194135.2 Octopus bimaculoides
AAAGAACTCCGGCCGAAATAAGATTAAGATTAATGTAATATAAAGCTGAAGCAAATTAACACCAAATATACAGTGCGTGTGTTTTTATTGGCTAAACTGGCAATATGACCATCCCCAAGTACAACAACATATATATATATATAGTTTTAGGGAAAAGAACCAAGGTTCATGAACTCATCGATATAATTTTGGATCTTATCCCTAAGATATATATATATATATATGAAATATATACATAATGTATGCAATCTTATACATATGAAGATGTGTGTGAACACACGCGTCGTGCACACACTCACACACATACATTTCTCACTCTATCGCTCTGTCGACCAAATGTCTTTATACATCACCAGTTACAATGTGCTTCCACTCTTCTCTAAACTTCAGTCTTGTCTTCCATTTGAACCCGAAGTTTTTGACCATGTCAACACCCTTGCATGGATCTTTGCATAGCGCGCTCTGTCATAGCCAGTTTCTGTTCTTTCTTCATCATTAACGTCGTCATGGTGACCGTTAATCGTCAAGGGTAACATCATTGTCATCATCGTTATCTTCCGCTTCGTTGTTGTCATTTCACTGTTTCCTTAGTCCTCTGTATTAGCGTCATCGTTGTCGTCTGCTGTTCTTCAAATTTCTTACGGCAGGAAAGTTTTTTTTCTTTTCTTCAATTTTTCTTCTTTTCCGGCCTCTGTTTAATAACTTTCAATATATATATCAGGCTAGCTGGCCGTATATCATTTTTACCTATCTGAATTCATCGCTTATCTATCTTTCCTTTTATATAGCTACTTAGCTATCACTCTTCTTTTTTGATACTTGTCAGTCCTATATCTATCTATCTCTATGCCCGTCTTCTTCACATATCTCTATGTTTATCTATACCATTGTCGTTCTATCTACCAATTATGCCATAAAGTGGTCTTTCACTTTATATTATACTCTCTAATACTCTTGGCCAAGGCATAAACGTCACAACTTGCAAATCTGTGAGCTTTATTAAAATACAACCATTTTCATATGTTAAAAACAAAAGCAAAAAATATATATATCATAGAGATGTAAAATGTTCTTGTGGGAGCCTGTTCATGGAATCAGTTAATTATTTTGCAAATCCTAAGAATCAATTGGACCGTGAATTTTCACCGGTTTCTGAAGCGTTAAGAGGATGAGAAATAAATCTCCCGCCCACTCCAGATAAGACTTAAGTCAATCGTAGATAACTTTCCAATAACATCCTGTAACTTGGTGCTATGAAGCATAGAGACCCAAGTATCCTACATCAAAATTGATCTTAAAACACATGAGGTAACCCTCCAATGTCTTATCCTTTCTCCCTTTTCGCCATTCTCCTGTAAAAAGTATCAACCATATACTAGGTTAGAATATCGATCTATTTCAGCTGACCTATCTCCTTTCATAAATCGGTCATATGCATAAAGAAAAAGAAAGCAACACTCGTCTTTTCTAATACTTGAATTTTAATTACTTATCCTAGTGAAGGCATTATTATGTCAAAACACTTAACTGTACTTGCTTGATGAAGTTCAGAAATTTAGATAAATTCATATGCTGCAAGGAGACCAACAGTGATAGCGATTCGTCATACAGACTTATCTAGAATTTGCCAACTTTACTAAATGGTATTTTCGGTGCAGATTACCGCAAGTTTTTTGGATTTTATTTAAGATTTTGGTTCTACTTAGAGAAATCATCATCATCATTAACATCAGCCGCAGCAGTAGTAGCGGTAGTAATAGCAGCTGTATTTTCTACTTCATCTAGCCTCAACTCTTCTGCGTCGACTGCTGTGAGAACCCCAAACTTCTCGTATTCTCTTCACGTTAGAATCAGCTGCTTTTACAAGGAAATTCAAACAGCCTCTATCTGCATTCACTGCTGGTTACTGCCTGTGTTGCAGATGTGTACTTGGTAGACCCATATTTTCTCACAACGTCTCAGCTTTTCGCAGCAAAACTTTCGTCTAATGGCAGGTACAGGATGCATGCGAGTGTGTGTGTGTGTGTGTGTGTGCGTGTGTGTGTGTGTGTGTGTGTGTGTGTGTGTGTGTGTGTGTGTGTGTGTGTGTGTGTGTGTGTGTGTGTATGTGTGTGTGTGTGTGTGTTTACAGTGTTACTTTTGACATTTGCCACTCTTAGCGCTAGACATTTCATCTGTATGCAGATGTAGGTTGGTAGAGTACAAGTGTATGCGGTGAGTGGAGAGTTTCTTATCGCATCTCCCACTCTTAACTAACAGTTGCAATTTCTAGGTGTGATGAGCTTTGATTTTCTTATGACATCTGCTCTTAGTAACAGAACTTCCAGTCAACTGCAGCTGTAGAATACAAAGAAGAAATTAGAACTGAGGAAAGTTGCGTTGTTATCGTTTGCTAGTTACAACATTTGCGTTAATAGTATTCAGATTGCCTCGGCGTCACCACCATCACCAGCAGCAGCGACAGTGACAGCGACAGCAACAACAGCAGCATTGTCGTCGTCGTCGTCGTCGTCGATGTCATCGTCTTTGATAACATTGATGTAGTTATGCGTTTCTAAACAATTTAGTCAGTAGAAACTCTAGATACGATTCGTTAGGGAATCCAAGCTACCGTAGATTGCTTGCTTTTATGAGTTCAATTCGGTTGACTTTGTCTTTGATCTCTACAGAGACGGTAAAATAAGTATCAGTATGAAAATGGTCGGTAGTTCAAATTACAGTGACGTCTCTCTTTATAAAAGTTTTTTATGCTTAATTAAGAGAAGCTAATACTATTCTACCATTTTCATTCTTCGCCATTTTTTTCTTTCTTGGTCTTATACTTTCACTTCGTTTTTTTCTTTTTTTTTATATATTTCACTTATTTTCTTTCTATTTTCTCTTTCATTTTTTCCTGGCTTTTTTTTCTACTATCAATACTACATAATTCCAAATTGTATCTATGCCAACATCAACACTACTACAACTTTTTCTTCATCTATCCACGCCATCTTTTCTCAAACACGACTGATGTGGAGCGGAATACTGGGAGATCAAATAGCGGCCTTTTCTTGTAATATGTCGATGAAGTTTTTAGTTCCTGCGATCTTTTACTGTCGATTTTGTTACTGCTGTTGTTGTTATTATTGCTTCTGTAGTTATTATTGCTGTAGCTAATAATGCTGATGCCGGAGTTATCGTCTGCCAGACATTTTGTTCTTCCTTTATCTTTCTGGCTTTTCGTTTACTAAATAAATTGAAGAAACAAGCAACAAAAGAAAGCAGGCAATAATTTCAGCAAGGGGGAACAAATAAGAAAAAGATTGGAAGCAAAACAGAAAGAAATTACAAATCTCTAATCGATTTTTTTTTTCTCGGTTTAGACTTCAAGATGGCGGCAGTTAGCATTTGCCTAACAATGACATTTTGACTGTCCCCGAATTCACGGTGAATGGGTGAGAGGATAGATTTAAGAATTAAAGGCGACAGGATGATAGTACGAGAGTGTTTGTGATACAGGCGTGCATCGCCTATTTTTCAGGGAAACTTGGGATTTATTATTTTTTTTGTAATATTTATTTATTTATTCACTTATTTATGTTATTACCGCGGTTGTTATTGTTTTCATTTTGTGCCATTCGTCTTTCTCATCCACCTCCCCATCACTCTCTCTCTCTCTCTCTCTCTCTCTCTCTCTCTCTCTCTCTCTCTCTCTC
>NC_068988.1:50009067-50012232 GCF_001194135.2 Octopus bimaculoides
TATATATATATATATATATATATATATATATATTATGGTTGTTGTTTAGCCCAGGTCTGCTTTGTCTGGGCGGACGTGCGATTAATCACATCCTTGCTATAAACATTGTCTTCTTAGACATAATCAGCCTCAGACTATGTAATCCACTGGGCTCTTCCTTTTTCTAAATACATTATGAAGTAATTCGAGAGAGATTCCGCTGCTATTTCTCGCAACTCTAGAAGCCACTTGCAAAATGATTTTCTCATTGCGTATGTGCGTACTTTAATATGCAGATATGTACAGACATTTGCATATATATCATTTAGATACATAGATGATAGAGAGAGAGAGAGAAAAAGATATAGATAGATAGATAGATAGATAGATAGATAGATAGATAGATGGATGGATGTACGTACATATATACACGCATGCACTTCAACGGAAATAAAATTAATATTCTAGTACCAATGATTTTGATCCCGGCGAATTAGTTATTAATTATTCGATATCCGGACATATATGACACACTGCCATCAAGACTGATGAGAATTTGTCAGTGTGAAAACATTGATACTAAACTCTCCTCTTAAGATGCAGTGCCGCTCAATCTTTGGCTTCTGTAACGATGAAGGCACATACTAAGCTTTCAAAAGCTAGACACACCAGTGGCATTTCATCAGAGGACGCAATCGCACGTATGACTAGAAAATTGCTATTGCTTCCGTTTATACCAATGTATTCTGTGTACCTTCACGAATGAGGATACGACGAATCCGCAAGTGTTTCATTTTTGCAGACGTGTGTGCTAGCTGAAACACTACCACGACAACGCTGCCTTTTGATTGTGGTTCCGAGTTCTAACGTGCTCAGCACGATTGTCATTCTTTAAAATTTAGAGTCTAAATCTTTGAAGCAGTTAAACTAGCACGAACATGTAAATGCACAAATATATACGCAAGCAAATATGCACATGAGAGGAGGGCTGAGGTTATACGTGTTTGCATGTATATATATATATATATATATATATATATATAGGACGAATTCACAAAAATAACAAAAGACGAAGACAGGTGGTGTAGCCAACAAACAGATTTATTAGTCAAACGCTCGGGAAATGAAAAAGTATTTAACGTTTCGAGCCAACGCTCTTCCACAGAAAGGAACAGAGAAGAAAACAAAGAGAGAAAATAAAGAATGTGTAGTGGCTAGTGATATATCTTGGCGAATGCCGAACAGAAGGGTCACACAGGAGAGCTAGGAAGATAATAAAGTAGTGGTGATCCCAAAACGAAGGTGTGCGTACGTGTGTATAAGAGAGTATGTATGTGCGTGTGGAAGAGGGCTGGTGAACTTGACGTGTGTGTGTGCGTGTGTGTGTGTGTGCGTGTGTGCGTGTGTATGTGTGCGTGTCGGTGTGAAGATGTGGGGCTGAGAAGTGGTCAGTGCTAGTGTGTGCATGGTGGTGTGATGTTATGTGTTGTGTGGTATGGTGGTGTATGGTGTAGTGGTATGTGGTGTGGTGTGATCGTTTTGGGAGGTGGGGAAAGCGAGAGTGGGAAAAGCAAGGGTGGGGTGTGGGTTAGGGTGAGGGTAAAGGTGGGGTCTATTGGTAGGCAGAGGGTGGGGTGGAGTTACGAGGGAGGGGTGACGATGAAGGGGGAAGGAGAAGGTGGGTAGGAGTGAAGAGAAGAGAGATGGAGAGTAGGAATGAAGAGAAGAAATAGGAGTCATATATATATATATAGCTATAAGAAAATGGAGGGGAATTGGTGGTATTCATCAACTTGCAGACATTGTACTGTGTCAATTTAACTGTTGATTTGTTAACTAAAGGGACAATAATAACATACAAACACGTGATATATTATGTCATATCAGTAATTAAAAAAGGATATCTGGTGACCGAAAATGGGACAATGACTTACAGCTGTTTCGCGTGTCTGCGTGTGTGTGTACGTTCTCCTCTGTTCTTGATTATTTGAAGTCTCCCTGTCAGGAAGGAACTGGTTTCTTGCATACATACAAAGCTTCGTTGTTGGAATGTAGTTAACAAAAAGAAATTCACATTTTAAACTTGTGAAAGGTCTTGCATATGTTTACTATTCCTCTTACAGATTATATTTGTAATGTACATTGTTAGCTGGTTGGTTTCTTTTTCTGAAAACCCCAGTATTTCCAGATATTCAATAATATTTTCAGTGCACCCACTTCAAATCAAAGCGTTTCAGTGCAATCAAATCAAGTAGATCAATTATTATTGTATTATTGGTGTAAATGTGAATTTATAATCTGCTTATAGAAGTTAATGTCTTCTAAGCTGTGCACGTACGTTTGTATGTATTTATGCATGTGTATATATAAATGTATATATGCATATATATATATATGTATATATGTATATGTGTGTATATATATATATATATATATAAACACACACACACATACATACATACATATACGCATATTTATATATCTATATATAATATTTACGTGTGTGTATATATACATATACTTCCGGTGGCACATAGTATATACACGCACTCACCACGGGAAGCCTATGCGTACATTGTCTTCAGTATTCATATAATGTCACGTAGAAACTATACTTACGTTTTCCGCACCACACACACATACACACACACGCGCGCACTCGCACACACAAGCAAGCAAACAGCACTAATTCATACTGATGTGTTACCAATCGTAAGCATTATACGTATGTGTTGTTCGAATGATTGCATGACTCAGTACTCTGTATTGGATTGTTTTCAGGAGTCAAAGAGGGCCAAAGGATTATATAAGGATATTTTATATAATCTATTCTATCCCTTTGTTTATATTCTTTCCTTCTTTTACATTTATCTCTCTGTCTACGTACGTTTTTTTTTTATTCTGTCATTAACGTTCGCCGTATCATATGTACACATCTTTCTCTCAGTCTATCAAGGAATCAATTATATATATATATGGCTATGTATGCATGTGCATATGAATAAGTGTATACGTGTGTATGAGTCGGACGAACGAAAAAACGAAATAGAAGTGATTATTCAATACATGTGGTAGTGTTTATATATTAATATGCTGACTGCTCTGTCGCCAATCTTAGGTACTGCACCGTAAATTATATATGCTTTCATATTTTACCTATCATATATATATATATATATATATATA